>NC_079896.1:1151787-1207478 GCF_024868665.1 Triplophysa rosa | reverse complement strand
TCTCTCTCTCTCTCTCTCTCTCTGTCTCTCTCTCTGTCTCTCTCTGTCTCTCTCTCTCTCTGTCTCTCTCTGTCTTGCTCTAATCTTTCCTGTAAATTTAATTACAGTTACTTCTGATGTAATTAAACTAAATACTTTGTGTAATATATGTGTGTGCTTGACTCTTAATTCCATGCTTTAATGTATAATTCTCACATTTGTAGTACTTTGGTCAGTCATTAATACATTATGCAGTTATATTATTTATTTGAATGAAGTAAAAGAATCACTGAACTAATCAAGGATGATGTAGGATATAGAAAATAATTAGTAATACGTAATTAAATACTTTTTGGAGAGAGTAATTTATACAGTCAACTAGTAATGAATTACTTTTTCAGAGTAACTTGCCCAACACTGTAGTTCAGTTATCCCAAGACCAACATAGCGTACATCTGGATTTTGGTCAGTGTCAGGTAAACTTGAAGTCTTGAGATGGTCAACTGTACAGTCCCACGCTAAAACATACAAACCAGACAATTCATACTGCATACGTGTTGAAAATATTTGAAAATAAACTAGTCCCTCCCACCCCTGGTATACACTACTTACATAATACTACACACCTCATTTGTTAGCATGTCATGATCAATAATGTTTAAAATGAAGACAATGTCAGCCGTTACACGTTCACGTCTGTTAATGAAGGACAACGCTCTTTCCCGACAAACAGAATCCCAATAACACACGCACCCTTGACTGGGACGCTTGCCATGTGCGTGTTGCCAAAACGGGCTTATGTGAAATTCTACCTGATAAATGCGAAATTACATTGCAATAGAAAAAACTACGTGGAAACACGCCCAGACATTTGTATTAAACACTAGAGTTTGACTTTCTTACTATAAGATTCTTACTGAGTAACTTTCTCACTATAATATTACAGGTAGATAAGACATTTCAAGGAGTTAATGTAAAATAAAACAACCTACAGGAAAGAAACGATTTGATAATTTGAGCTGTGCTGTTGTATACCTCTCAACTCATACTGTTCATCTTATTTCATCCTAAAGAATTTTAAGTTAAACATCCTTGACTCTCCGAAATAAGTTCACATGGCCTGCAATGTTTTTTTTTAAGTCATGTTAATATTCTGGTATGATTTATGATGCTGGACACTGGTGTTGATAGTGGAGGTGTAATTATGGCTAACAACCTCTTTGGCTTTTCACTCGAAGCCTATCTGATTCTGAAACTCATGTGGAAAATGAAATTTGCCTTGGAGATTATATGATATCATTGAAGCCGTAATACACGTAATATGAGCGGTCACCTGAACATTACAGAAGCATCCGAGACACCTGCAAGCTTAAACATCCAGACTGGACGTCGGGGGTCTTAAAGTGACAGTACGCCCAAATATTAAAATTCTGTCATCATTTATTCACTCTCATGCGATTCTTCCTGCTGAGGAACACAAAAAATATATTTTGAGAAATGTCTCAGTGGTTTTGTGTTCACACGGTGGAAGTCAACGGGGTTCGGTGTTGCTTGGTTATCGGCGTACATTAAAATATCCTGTTTTGTGTTATACAGAAGAAAGAAGGTCATACAGGTTTGGAATGACATCATTGCCAAACACATCATTACCGTAAAGAATCAACACACAGAAAGTGACACTAACATGTGTTTTACTATCAGTCATTCACATCAGACCGTCCAGCGTGAAGAAGCATCCGTGGACGGCGAGAATCACATTGTTTTAAAAGTACGAGGTAAGACAAGAGAACGGTTTTCAAAGTTTTATGTACTTCCCAATAACTGATTTGGATTTGTTTTTAACTCTACAAAGTTAAAAAGTTGCAGCTTTAGAAAACTAAATAAACAATTTACATTTACATTTAGGCATTTAGCAGACGCTTATATCCAAAGCAACTTACTGCGATTGTTTTATGTTTTATAAGCAATTTAAAACATGTTCCCTAAAAAGTCTGTTTTACACAATGCTGCTTCTCGAGTAACTTTATCTCACTCTATAGATGTTTATACATAAAAAAGCCAAAAATACAAATCGAGATGTCTCAAGCAGTGCCACTATTTCTTACAATAAAAGGGACGATATGACATTTGTTGTAGATAAAACAAACATAAAATAAAGGCCATGCATCTGATAATGCCTCCGGCACAGGACACAGAGCTGGAGAAAGAATCTGAACAGCATGTTTGGATTACTGCTGTTTAGTCCCTTACAGAAGAATAAACAGGACTAGCCGTGTTTCAGTTGGGACAGAGAGAGAGAGACACATGCTTGTTATTAAGCCGGATACGTCTGGTAATGTGTGCTGTAATATCTTGCACACAGGAAGGTTGGTAATGGTGGTCTCTGAGAAAGATCTTCATGTTTTGTTTAGTGGTCTGGAGTGGACAGTTCCCTCAGAAATCCTGACATCTGTTGTCTGCAGTGGAGGGGTTAAGAGCCTGTGGCTTCGGTTAGCAATAGTGGAGGCTAATTGGTGATATGTGTCGGGGGGGGGGGGTGTTTGGGTGTCTGACCCCACACACAGACCCCAATATTCCCACACAAATACTTGAAGAAGGACAGAGAGGAGAGACGGAAATGATGATCTTATTGCACTTAATTTTTTCTTTTAAATTTTCTTGATTTTCTTATTATCTGCACATCCTTAAAACAAGATGTATGCACTTAGGAACCCAAGCGTAAGATGTTATGCCTTCATTACAGAAAAAATCGAATAAAACTTTGTGAAAGAATAGATATTTATTTATGTAATTAATAATCTAATATAATCTAATACATTATCTTGTTTTAAGGAAAAACACCACAATACGCTATTAGATTTCTTTGAAATTAAGACATCAAATAATGCATCATTTTGATTTTCAAGCAAATATAATATGTTTTAAGAATGTTTATATAATAGTTTTGAAAAAATGAACAAGAAAGCATTTACATGTGAATATCTCCTACTGCGCACGGATCAGGATGACCATGGCCACAGTCCCTTATTACTGATAAAAGTGACAGGAACTAAACTTTGATTTATTTTGTTTAAAGTGAAACACAAAAGAAGTTCAACTTAATAGTTACTGCGCATGACACTACAGCAATTTTCTCCTCGTTTACAAGAAATAAATTAACATTTGATTTTTATTATCAAATTAAAAAACATTCCACGCCTAATAGTTAAAATAATGTTGCATTTAGTGTTAAGCTTTAGAGACATAAGCGCTTTTGCTATATAACACTAGTTTTATGGATCATTTTAAGGCCGAAAGGGAGTATTTATGGTTGTTGCGGTCCTTTAAATTCTGCTCGTATGTTGACGCTCAACACACATAGAGATGCAGGAAAAGAGCGCTGGAGAAACATGACGCAGGCCGTTTAACACGTTACAGCGGTTTAGATTTTCTGTTTCTATCAGCGTCGATGCAGATGACTGCTAATCCAAACCAGACCAGACGGCCATCATTCTCAAGTGCATGTCTTGAAATGAAGGCAAGAAAGTGTTATTAAACTAACCAGGTTACTATTTGCGGTTACGTCAGTGACAACTAAAGCGGAAAGGTTCTCTGTTATATATAAATAGCCTCGGGATTTCAAAAATACAAGACTGACAGTGAGAGTTTAAACACAAGAAATACTGTTGGATGTCAGTGGAGCTTTGTTGTTTTTATCACGCTCAGCTAAAAGCATCGGCGAAATGCCAAAATGTAAGCACAAAAATGAATCTGAGCGTTCGTAAAGACGACGTTTTAAAGGAGAAAAAGAAGAATCGAGTTGGCACACTATAAAGGCCTTGTGGCTGATCATAGACGTCACAATAAAACAGCATTTTACACTCTTTTCTATGTTTGTTCATTTAAAAGTTGTTTGATACACAACCTGCACAAATTTAAAATTAAACAAATAGTGCGAAACTGGAACATAATAGACTGACAGCTTCGATGTCTTAATAATTCCCATCCACACTAATTCACTTAAATTATTATTTAGGTTGAAAAATATTCTGAAACAATAACATTAATTATAGACAAATAATGTTTATTTTCCAGTAAATGTTCATACTGCATATGCATAACTTGTGTACTAGACACAATTTTTTTGTTTTTAATTGTGTGCTGTTCCTTTTCTGAGCGACTACACTTTTTTTTACAACCTGCCAGATGTTAAGATGTTAAAACAGCCTAAAAATACTAGTACTAGTAAAATGAACAGTAAAAAAATCCCACCGATATCTAGAGACCAAAATATCACGATGTAGATATTCAAGCGTTAAATCTTTTGACTTGGACCTGTAAGCAACACCCTGGCAACCATCCACAACCCCCGAGCAACGCAACAACCCATCTCACACCATCTTCATAAACATAAAGATGTAGTTTTGATGTAATATGAAGACAAATAACGCAGTGAATATAGAAGTGGACTGCAACGGTGCAAACTGTAGAGCAAAGGTCATGGGTTTGATTCCCAGTGAACAAACAAACTAAAAACAAATCTATTCATAATGTAAAATTATATCAAAGATCTACGGGCTCTTTTTCTCATGGCGGTCCGATGTCTGGACATGAATAACTCTGTGTTCGTCTCCACGTGTTTTTAATCAAGTTTGCTTGAGCATTGTTGCCATTTTCAGAGTTGGGTCACAGCCAATGTAAGCAACCATCATCAGCGTGCATCTCCTTAAAGAGACACGGCGCTGTCGCAGCCCTTCCATGTGTACTGACCATCACGGGACCGCCCGAAGAGAGCGTTAGCGCAGGCGTGTGTATTTGTACCCACGTCTCACAACGATCAACACCTTTGAGGTACAAGAGGAAACGCCACAATTACCTACAGCCAGCCATCAAAGCAAAAACTGCTGCATATCAGCTTACATCTCTGGCGGCGGCAGTAGAAGTGGAGGACGCTCGGGCGGTTATAGGTAACTGTGGGCGCTCTCCAAAGTGACACATCTGGTTCAACAGGTTCTAAGGGAGATGCTCGCACTTGCGCGGCTGTCAGTTATGTTGCATGAGTCAGTCACTCAACACACACACACACCTACGATTTCATCTCCAACGCTATTTTCAGAGACGTAGATGTGTGTTGTGAGAACCAGCTAGAGGAGAGTTGATGGTTTTGATAAGGAGATGAGATAGCCATGTGTATACTGGTCAGGAGATATCAGCCAGCTGAATCTGGTGCTTTATACGAAGTGGGAAAACACATGCTTAGTTTACAGACAAAAAAAGCAACGATTGGATCGGCAAGCGACCACATTCATAATGAAGCGTGATGCTAACGTTGGGCTCGGCATTCTCTCACGAGCGTTGCTGTCACTTCAATCGAAACCGCATTGAGAATTCTGCAGGGGAACATTTAAATATGAAAAGCGCCATGCGGAAACTGTCGCATCGCTGTCACGCTAATTTGTGATAAGCATTGTGATGGAAAGAGGAGAACGGTCTGTTGACAACAAACAACAACAGATAAAGATTGGACCTGTAATCCAGGTACGCAGCTGTTGGCTCGGTCATTCTTCTGACTGAATGATGTCGAGGAAGGTCTCGGCTTGACCTACTTATTTGCATGCTCACGTTTAGTATAATGACAAGAACGACTTGGTGTGAGAGTTTCTGCCATTTATTTTTCGAAAAGGAATCTTTGTACACATGAATTGGCCGTGTTCAACATGCCTCAGTGGCACGGGAACGTGTGTAGTGAAGTGAACAACTCGCTGTCACAAATGGGCCGACGAAAATAGAGACTGCTGCGTTTTATTCTGTATGTCATCTACAGCTTTAAACCAATATTACACATAAAAGAATATCAAACCCGTAGCCTAACCACTATATATGATAAAAAAGCACCCCCTTTATAAAAGCTTAACACGTCTTTTTAAAAAGTTAAACCAAACACCTTAATTGTACCAATATTTACACATCCCATTAAATTACAACATAAATTAGAAAATATTTACATTAGGGGAAAGACAAAAGGAACATTTCACTTCTTGTTTGACGTGGGGGCATGAAGAAGACGAAATGCCACATGGTCAAAAAAAGGTCAAACGACACATGCACCGCGTGATATCTGATACCGTCACGTTAACACTCATCGAATTCATCCCAGACGAAAGATCGTACGTTTTTCTTGAAACAGCATTTCTCGTATAGCAAAGTTTCACTGTGGAAGTGGGTTTGTTTAGTACTCGCATTCATCCGCGCACACACGACAATCACGCGTGCCCACAACACTCGCAAACAGAACAACAATAACACTGCATCCAACGAAGTCGAGCGTAGAACAAGTTAAAATGTCTGAAAGATCATCACATCCACGATAAGTCCAACAGGAGGTGCAGCACCATGGAGGAGGACGCACATAAACCAGACTTCCTCCTCCCAGATTGGCGGTAAAACATCGTTAATATCCACAAAAACTCTTGAAATGGTGTCTTTGGGAAACTCAACAACTTCCTCTTTGCGGTTCCCCTCTGAGAAAACGACTTCCCGATGCTCATCTGAAACATCGCTCATGCTGTGGCCCTGCGGGGATCGCTCGACAAGGAACTTCGGCGCTCGCCTCTCACGAAGGCTACATTTTGAAATGTGTTTATGTCTTTGCGGAGAAGAAAGTGCTGGAAGACGTGAAAGAGGGCATTGAGTTTAAGCTTAACC
This sequence comes from Triplophysa rosa, assembly GCF_024868665.1. Taxonomy (NCBI): domain Eukaryota; kingdom Metazoa; phylum Chordata; class Actinopteri; order Cypriniformes; family Nemacheilidae; genus Triplophysa; species Triplophysa rosa. The sequence continues at coordinate 1,200,815 of NC_079896.1, read as the reverse complement.
TGGACGTTCGGAGAAGAAAACAAACACACAAAGTGAAACGGCAACAGAATCTACAATAGCAACGAGTCAGTTCCGGTAAAAACGTGATTCCGCGATAAAAACGGTTATTGCTTGCAAACGGTCCTGTCCCACAAGTGTCACTTTCTGTGCTTGTCCATCTTGTCTACTTTACTGGTGCCGTCGGAGGAGGCCTGCGAGTGGTCTCCGCTAGAACTCACGTACATTTTGTCCACCTGCTTGATCGCCTCGTTGAGGTAGTTCTGCAGCGAGGTCATGGCCGCGCAGATGGCCGGCGAGCCGAAGCCGTGGGTGATGAGGCTGAAGTGAGTCAGGCAGCTCTGGATCCCGGGTTCGAGGATGGGAGCCGGCCGGGAGTTTCCCAGTGGCGAGCGGTCCTGAGTCAGCAAATCCGTGAACTCCTTACAAATTTGCCTGCAAGATTAGATGACCAGTTAAAGTATTAGTGCACGCCATTGTTTCTCACAGGAAGAATTACAGCTACGTTAGGTGGGGACCGAGGACTGAATGACTTGACTCAAAATCAAAATGGGCTTGGCCACCTTACCCTAATGCTTCAAGAGTCTGGTTTTACGTGATTTGGGAAGAACAAACGGTTACTCACTTGGCCGCTAACAGCATGGTTTTGCGAGAGTTGATCTCGTTGCGTTCCACGTGTGGTCGGCCGAGGTATTCCGCGATGGCCTTTGCAGGAAACTCTGTCTCGCAGACGTACCCAAAATCTCTGGCCAGGTGCACGGCCTCACCTGCAGACAGGAGCGTATGGGAATCGGATGACTCACTCAGCATGTGACTGAGCAACCTAGATGAGTCAACGTCAACTCCGTCGCTTCGGAGCTGACTCAAAACAGTATCACATAAAGAATCTTATCCACTCCATGCTAAAGGGGGCCACTGAGACGGATTGAGATGAATAGATTGTCTCTTGCGGAGCGCGGTGGTCACGCGGCGCGTCTTTAATGAGCGTCTGTAGCTGAGGGCGTCTAATGGCCCTCATTGATAGACTCGCACATTATTCACAGTTGTCTTTTTTAAGGTCAGTCTCTCCTCTTGGCTAGCGAACATGTGATAACAAGCCCTAATTCAGCTTTGAAGGTCTGTAAATAACACGGCCTTGCAGTCATGCTGCTGCCGTGTCCGGCCCGTGTTCCCGATAGTGTGACATTAAGAGAAAGCTAAAAGCGTCCTACATCGCCTCTGGTGCTGTTTCACTCGTGATCTTTAGGCTAATGACTAATGACTCATCGTTTAACTGTGCTCATGCTAAAGGTAAAACTAAAGACATAAAATGTAAAGAATGCTTACATGTAAGCTCTCTTGTAAATCTCTTTAAGACTCTTTAAGTACACTACACAGCCAAAGTATGTGGACTCCCCCCGTCTACTCCTTCACGTTTGTCTAGTTTCACTAATTCCAGTAAAGAAAATCTTAATGCTTTGGCAAACAATGGCATTTTGGAGTATTATTGTGTGATTTCAACTTTGCAGGATGAGTTGGGGGGGGGTGGCGAACGCCCCTGACTATGCATGAAAACGTCTCTGAAATGATGGGTTATTTCAACCTATAGTTGGGTTAAACATGGACAAACCCAGCCGCTGGTTTACATTAGCCTAGAAAATGTTCATATTTGACAACCCAGCATTCGTTCATTTAAACCCAACAGTTGTGTTTGCCCATATTTCACCCAACCACTGGTTGACTCAACCCAACATTCTTTAAAGTAAAGGACAGCTAATAGTAACCGATTTGAATTTTAAATTGGATTAAAAATCAATTTAAAACATTTAGATTTTTGTTGGTCAATCTGCACAGCTGGGATAGATTCATTGTGTGGAAAAACATTGGTTTGTGATAAAAAAGTCACCGTGTTAATTTATACATAGCAAATTGGTTTCACTTTGTCAACAGAGTGATTTTAATACAGTCGTGTTGTTATTCAGACTTTTTGTTTTACGGTTAGAGTGATGTATTTACCTTCCACCAGGGCTGTTAGTAAGGTGACATTAGCAGCCTTCCTGCGACCGGCCGGCAAGTTTAGCCCAATTTTGTCCAGTTTCTCCCGCAGGGAACGGCCGCCATTCTTCGACTTTGCCCTTTAAAATAACATGAACAGCATATAAGCCAACGGTAAATTAATGAACCGCACAAATGACCTTTTGCCGAGCTTCGCCTTAAAAATCTGAACGACCAATCAACCTTGGGATTCATATTATTCATATTGGGATAATATTTTTTTAAAGACAGCAAATAAACTAGACTTTTAATGTCACACATCGCTTGTGTAAATATAATCAACCCTATATGACATTCTGTCCGGCATCAATGCCCGAGGTTGGGAGGGGGGGCGGAGCTTAGCGAAGGTGAAACACATGGATTTTATTTCTTGCGTTTGTGTATTGAATAAACAGGCACATGAAACAGAATGATATCAGCACTCTGTGTTTGAAATGACGCTAAACAAACACACAGACAGAATCCCTGCTTGTCGTTTCGGCCATCGTCACACGCATGACTAGAGTTATGGCCTGACATCAACCTTTACTTGTGGGGTAAGAACTGTTAGCAGATTCCCCCCTCAACGCTTGTGTTAAATGACCTACTTAACCAATATCTGTGTTTGAGTCAGACACATGGAGAATTAAAAATATTCCCAGAAAAAGAGGCACTGAGATGACATCACCCCCACCCCCCAAACACTACACATGAGGGGCATAGGGTCAAGTGATGAAATTAAAATCACTACACACAGACGGCTTCACGGAATCAGACGAAAACCTGCTGCGTTTACATCATCACACACACAATATTTAACTTATTACACACCATATTTAAAGAGACTTCATCTTTCCCAAAGATCACAAGTGAAGAGTATGAAGAACACATGTCCAAGTCACATTTCACCCTAAATACATAATAATTAAATAATGAATAAACTGTCTGGAAGTTCGCATTATGCTCAAATTATATTCAATAATCTTACAAAAACAAGGCCAGAAAGGTAACAGATAAATAGGAAATTAGGTGCAATATTTCAGAACAATATTTAGTATTTTATTTTGTATAATAAGCCTTTCCCATAATATATATTTTAGTTCAATTTTAACCTCATTATTCTCATGATTCACATTACACTTTTTTGCTATAAGACATTAAAGGCGGGGTAACCGATTTCCGAATTACGCTTTAGACAACTGAGTCGGGCCGAGTACCAAAACAACCTTGTAGCCAATCAGCAGTAAGGTGCACAGGACGGACATTAGTCGAGCCGGGCGCTGACGAAAGTGACAGATGGAGGTAGGGGTGTGTCTGTTTTGGTGATTTGAACATCAACAACGGCTAAGAGAGATCGGACACCCCACCTTTAACTGAAGTCTCCTCACTTTTAGTTAGTTGTACTTTTTAATGTAAATGCAGTAAAAGAAATTCAACCGTGATGTACGAATACTTTACAATTTGGAAAATGTATTTTTTTTTAAATAGTCATGAAAATAATGCTAAATATCTCTAAATATCTTAATGTGTCTATAAACAGTAAAATATTTCCTTCTTTATTTTTATGTATGAAATACGAAGCAGACATGTTCTTAACAGGTTTCATGAGATTCATCTTTTTTTGTTCCAGTCTTTTCTACCGCATGCACACTATTCTAAACATCCAAGTATGCGCTTAAGTGTTGCGTGATGCTCACCTGCGTAACACTCCTCCCAGCAGGGAGGCGTTGAGACACTCGGGCGGAGACAAGCGTCTCTGAACCTCTGCCACGGTCACTTTGTATTTGGAGGTGGAGCTGAGAAGAGAGAGACGACCGGGTACAGAACAGAAGACCTCGGTGGGATTGGACACCATTCCCAACAGCTGCTCCTTCTGAAAGGGAATTCCAAACGCGTTTCCCTTCGGCATGGACACTACAACAGAAACCAAACAGAGACACATTTGTGTCACTTTTCTCGGCATCCATAGCCTGAGAGTGAATGCTATACTGAGAGTCTCTTCAAATTGAAGGCTGACATGGCATGAATGGAAAAAATAAATGACGGGATGGACGCGAGTCAAGCATGTGACACAGACTGTGATGTAAAGCAGAACATGCGTGCATGCTATAATCACGTCTCCTGAAATATTGACATAGACATTAATTCAGGAAGGCGCTCGGGGTGACTCCAAAGAAAATCTAAATTACTGCCTGACTAAAACACATGCTGGAATCCCTCGGTCCATTCCTGAGCAAAACAAGCGCAGCAAATTATACTGTGAAGACCACCGAACGCCCTCGAAAATATACAGTATCTTCTGAAATACACCCGTTACTATTTTACATTCAGTCGATCTGTTGAAGATCCTGCTTGCGTGCAAATCCCACGGCCATGACTCATGTTTGAGTGCTATTTTAACCTTCTGTTATGTGCAGGAATGCTATAATACGCATTACCCTTCAAAAGAAAAAAAAAATATATATATATATAGAAAAGAAATATTTTTCATCTGAAAGAAATGATTTCATGTTTCGTTTTGGTCGCGTGAGAAGCTCGACCATAAACAAAACTACACAAGTGCACATGTGAGCACAGGTCTGATCGCTTTGAAATGTTGTCTTGATGCTCAGAGTCCAACGTAGGCCGAAGCAGTCGAGAAGGTTTGATGTAAAATCCAGAACCAACAGACTCCCAAACCGTCTCTTCATTTTCAAGACGTTTCATGTCACAGCATATGACTGAAGCAGCCATGCATGTTTAAAAGCGGCCACACCCTGACTACAGTTCATTCTTGTTTCTCCACGTCTCTGTGTGTCCAACTCCAAACTGACAGCGTTCAAAAGAGCAGAGCTCTCTGAGCAAACACGCCGTGTGAAAGATTGCCCAACATCCACAACTCCAGCTACAACATCTGCCATTTTAAAGACAATTCCTGCCTTTGGCTTGCCATTCATGCTGAAAGCGCCACAGAATGCGCAGCGGATCAGAGCCAGATTAGTGAAACCGACCACATGACCTGAAGGATTAGTGATATATGTATGAACCGGTACCACCTCAAACCCACCCATCACGTCTACCCTGAAAAGCTCGGGGTCTGACTGACTTTTTCCATATCAACTTCTTTCGACACTGAAGGTGTGTGACCGTGCTCAACATGCATCTGCGCCTGTAACAATCATGTTGCACTGTGCGTTTGGCAGAAAAATAGTTTAAAAATGGAGTCTCCCGGCATGCCCACCGCATGTGTGACTAATACAAATAAGCAAGTGTGTATGTAAGCATATATGCATATGAGACCCCATTCACTACATCATAGAAAAACGGAATAATAAAAGGCCTGCCACAGCTTCAATGATGTAACATTCAAAACTATTTGAAGAAGAGGTTGGTTTTGAAATTGCTATTATTACATTCACACATACAGAGTTTGGGCGTCCCAGACCCGAAATCATTGAATAAAACATGAGGGTGACGTCATCCATACGTGCGCGCAGAATATTAATGATCAATATTTGAATTGAACACTGTTGAATTAGCTATTCATTTGTTACGAATCCATGTGAGCCAGGCATGACTTAAATAGAAGATTTGTTTAAAAACTGGTGGGTTGTTTAAAGCACGCTTTGGTCAAATATGAACATTTTCTGCGTCACTTTAAACCAACAGTTGGGTTTGTAAATGTTTTACCCAAACCGTCATTTTGCAACATGCCTGAATTGTGTGAACGTCCGATCACAGTTAAAACATAAATATAAACATGCAGTGCTACTAACCTTTTTTGATGACTGTATGATCAGGAACGATGAGGCCGTGATCACCTTCGTGCTGTAAGGTAACAGATGCAATATTATCCACTGCGCTGCAGATCAATAATGATTCAATAAGCACTCATATTACGCGCGCGCGCTCACCTGCACCTCGTCTAACCCGTGGCCAAGCTCGTGCAACCCAATGTTGTCGGCCATGGACTCGATGCCGTGCGGGGAGAGAAGCTCTGGTCTCCTGAAGGCATCCCGGCGCATCCCGGACGAGCCCTCGAGGCCCAGAATGGGACTGGCGAGCCCGCTGCGACCGTGCGCTCCGATGACCTCCTGACCCTGCCGTCCGGGCCATGACTGTTGCTGGTGTGACGCTGTGGACTGGTGTATGGAGTTGATATTAAACGGGTCACCCAGGTGAGAGTAGGGGTCGCCGGATTGGGTGTAGGACAGGGGCTGGTAAGGCGGAGGAAAGTACGGAGGTTGGAAGTCCGAGCTGGCGGTGTGCGACAGGGACGGCGGCGGACTGTAGAGGTGCTGGCTCACCGCGGGAATGTGAGGTAACCGGGAGTTCCCATTGCTGCTAACATCATGTCTTTCCTGCTAAAATAGACACGAATACAAGTCTAAATCAATTCTTTGCAAATGAGCACTAATGCCTTTATTTTATTTGGATGCGCAATGGATAAACGTGTTTGCCAAATGCATAAATGCTAATGCAAAAACGCGTTTGTAATGCAATTGAGCTAGCAACGAAAAATACATGGACAGAACTTTTACTGATGAGCCTTGAATAATTGCCATGGATATACAGATCATTTGTCAACGGCAATTCACTAATTCCTGAAACCAGAATTACGGAAACAACAAGGATTTTGCATGCAAATAGAAATGCAATTTGAAAGACAACGTGAACGTCTTTGCATTTATACAGGTCATATACGGCCCAAATACACCGCAATAAATAATGTTTATTTTATCTGACAAAGCAGCTATTTTAAATGAAACCCCAGTATTTCATATGGAGTTCAGCTCGTGTGTGCATTAATGTCGGGGTGCTATTGTCTGACAAAGTACTTATTCATCAGACGCACAAAAAAAATGAATGACAATGTGTGGCGACGGCCCAGTTCTACACAGTTTAACACAGGCCACGTGAGTCGAACTCAGATTAATATGTATGTGAAACAATCCCTCAAGAAGCAGTTATTAAATATAAGAACGCGTAAAAATGCATACATTTCTTGAGAATAATTTTGCACAGATTTAACCGATTACAAACTAAAAAAAAATTATTGAACGCCTTTAAACATTTCCTATTTTATTTATTATGATTAGTTTGTAATAGTTAACTTTTTTATTATTAACTATTGAAATAAATTGATTAGAAACTAGTTTCACATTTTTTATTTGAACGAAATGCGAAACCGTTTAGCTCTGCTAAGCATAAAACGCTTTGAAAACGAAAAAAATTTTTTTTTCTAAAAAAACGTTCAAGCAAAACATTTCAAACAAGTAAATCGTATTAAATAAACACAACGCATTGTTTCTTGAATTCAGTTTCTTGCAAAACCATCCCACGCGCTTCAAGTTAACTCCACAACTCTCATGCCTGCTCTTTCCAAACAGAAATCGCGTTTGTCAGTTTTTAATATTAATGCGTGCTGATTAAAATAACAAAAGACTACACATTTGTGTTCAAATTCTCCAATCAAGCAAGCAAAACTCTATCAAACAGATTTATGGATACGATTTTTGCGCTCTTTCCTTCTCTTACCTCGCAGTCATCCTCATACTTGACGTTATCTGCTAATTTCCACAACATCGTGCCGTTCACACGCGTGGGTCGTGAATGTGTGGAGCTGTTGGGATATTTGCCTGTGGTCTAGATTTTAATCCAGAAACGCGCGCTGAACAGAAGTGAAGCATCAACTCTGTTGTGAAGCAGCAGGACTGACGAACTGAACTCACGCGCAGACGGACACGAGCGTTGCTCTGTCTGTACTCGACAATACTCACTCAAAAGTCTCACTACTATATTTGCATGAACCGGCGGTGGGCGTGGTCCTATTGCGATGTCTAAAATTCCTGATGCTGATTGGTCACTGCGTCAGGACGCCGGACCAATCACAGAGCTGTCCGTCTGTTCTGAGGACAAACTAGTCTCGGTCGAAAAGTTGCACTGTGTTTTGACAGACTAAAAACAAGACTTAAAAAAGTCTTTGTAAAATGATGCACATGTTAGTACAATATTAGTATTATTTTTAGTATTTCAATCAAAGAACGCAAAATTATTTTAAAAGAATAGTTATTATATAGTTTTTTATAGTGTAATTAATGTTTTAATTTAGTAATAATGATAGAAAGACAGAAATGTAGATAGGCAGACAGACAGACATGCATATAAAATAAAAACAAACGGAATTCACTAAATATTCACATCCTGCTAAATGTATAATTAAATGCACTGTGCGTCGCTTTAGAGAAAGGCTTCTGCCAAATAGGCCTACATTAACGCAAATGTAAACATATTAGCAAAATCATATTCAATAAAACATTAAATCAGTACCAACAATTTATAACGAAGGGTCATAATACCAAAATAAAGGGAAATAATTAAAGAAAGAAAGAAAAAGAAAGAACGAAGTAATAAGAAAGATAATTGGCTTTAATCCTATCGGTTAGACTCACCTGCCAGTTAATTCCATTAATGCCAGTGAATTAAATGTAATCCTGCATCTGTTTTTCAAGCTCGACTCGTGAAAGGGAAGGCAGGCGCTTTTCTTAACGGTTTGCAGGTACCGGGAGATTAAACGCCAGTGTTCCGCTTCAAGCGCACAGAAACGGGTGGGATTCTTCACTAATCTTAATCTTAACGACTGTTTGTGGCGATGCTGCTCTCAGATGTTTTCCTTTGTTGCAAATAATGCAACCCTGAGGGACATTTTGGGTGGAGAAAAATCTAATTACGTAACCTGGCGAAAACATCCACATAATAAGATTGTTTGTCTGATCAAATTATTATCTCTGCAGAAAATACAGGGATGTTGATAGATACGGCTCTTTATTGTTTGTTAATATGTTGTTGTTGTTTTGTGATGCAAGGCTAAATTAATTTAAGTCTCTTGTCATTAGCTGTTATAAATATAGCCTAACGCAAAACGAAATTAGCAAATGCGCAAAGTCAAAAAGTATACTAATTGAATGTTCATGTGTCTTTAAAATTACAAATCAATATCTCAAATAATGAAAACTAATTCTAGTTTTCTAGTTATTCTAGAAAAAAATATATAAAATGGTCAGTTTTTAATTTTTTGTACGCAAGAGCAACTTAAAAGCACTGGACGAATGCAGTTTAATTAAATACACATTACCGTGTATAATTTTTAATTTAATAACACAAAAACTACCATTTATCACTATTGTCGGTAGCTTTTTAATACATTCGTTCATTAAACTTAAATATTGTAAACGTGGTTTTGAGATTAATTTCTTGTGTTTTTAATAGTTTGTAACACCACTTTGGATAAAAGCGTCTGTGAAATAAATTAACTAGTGCAAATTATAAATTGTGTATTGCAATGCACATTGTAAAATGCCTAATAGAATTCCTGTGCAATAATTATATATTAATAATGATATATATTCTGTGCTTTTGTTTCATGGAGTGTTTACCAATAATAACTTGGAGAAAGCAGTAGGCTGAAGTTTTCCACATCCAACGGTAAAGAAAATCTGCGATTAGGCTGTTATAATTATTCTTCTTATTATTATATTATTCTCATTATCTATTTGTTTTCTTTGGTCTACACTTTCTGACGAAAAAAAACAATTGGCTTGGCGCGTTTTATTTAGACCTACACAGCGAGTTACGACTGATGGTTTAATGATAACAGTGATTAAGAAATAAAATAAAATCATGAGTATAAAACAACAGTGATAAACCAGATCGATTTAACCCTTAGAAAAGTTTTCCACTCTTGGTATAGATGTGTAGAAGACAGTAATTGCGAGTAGCCTATGAGAGTGTGATACGGTAGGTGTTTGTGTCGAGATTTTGTGTGTAACAGCTACCTTGTTGCTCAAAATAATTGCTGTGCATTGCCCCAAAAAGAGTTGAATTAAAGTAAACACCTACCCGCCAATCTATCCTCTCCAGCAGCGACATCTGCTTTAGCTGTTGACTCCCCACAGTGAAGCTGCGAATGCTCACATCACAAGCGCTTTGTAAAGCTGAACACACCTGGACGCAGAGGATGGCGGCGCGCATGCGCGGACTGGTGTCACACCTGAGGGGGATGCAGCAATCCAGCGGCATTCCGATCGATGAAGATGATCAGTCTTCACATTAGCGCACTGTTACACAATGTCACTTCAATTAAAGAGAAGCCCAACATATCATTACAAATCGACACAAGACCACCTGCAGGGTTCCCACACCAATGAAATGTCAGGTGATTACTTGACATCATTTAAAAACGACACCACAACAACAAGGATTAACTGAAGTAAATATTACAGCCACTACAGAACCTTTCGTGATTTTCCCAAACCTGAAAACAACCCACTTTAAAATTCCCCGAAACTTCCATGTTGTGCCCGTGCGAACCTAGAATTTAAATGTAAATGAATTAAAAGCCCACAGGAAGGAGTATTGCATACTTGCATACGTTTAGCAAAAATGTACTTTCTTACCTGCTAAAGGGTCGTTTTGGTAAAAGCACACCTTGCCATACACTTATAATCTGAGCATAAAACACACATCTCACAGAATCTCGACACAGTGAGTTTAAGTGTATATTTTAAGCGTCACTGATATAGTAAAACTATTCCACAAGCTTTCACAAACACACTGGCATAAAAAGACAACAATTAGAAAACAAATCTGAAGAATGGGATTTTATTATTTCTCAACCAGTCAGAGGTACATCAATCATAACATTAGAAAAAAGGCAAAAGTAAAGAAGTAAATATCCACAAAAGATTGAACCGTCTCAATGTTTTAACTGTAGACCTCTACTGCCACCTTGTGGTCAAATGTACGCGGGTCAGTTTCAACCTTTTCTTACAACAAATTTATACAGAAAAGTCACTGATAATTTGTGCAGGCATAAAACACCATTTCGAATCCTGATTTTAACTATGAATTTCAAATACTTAGATATTGTTGCCCAAACACTTTAAAATGAGAATCTAATATAGTTTTAAAATGATACACACACTTTTTTTTTAACCAAAAACAACAAATATAAACCAAAGGTGGAAAAGGTGGACACCAACAACTGCAAGAAACGTTCAGTACGCGAGAAAATACTCATTGATTTTTTAGCCAGATGTCACTAACAGGAATATAAGCGGGCAACAAAACGTTTATGGTGATATTAGATTAAAAATAAATTGAAAGAATGAAACTACAAAATAAAAAGAAACAATGCATTGATGTATCATATAATATGATGTCATTTGTTGCTCATCCACAAGCTGACCACTAGAGAGCGCTCTCACTGCTCCACACAGTGAGGTGTTCTGTAAATGATGTGCTCAGAAGTGATATGGCGTGTGTGTGACCCAGTTAGACAGCTGATCTTTGGTGCGTTTGGCAGTGCTGTGGGAGGTGAAGAGTGATTTGTAAATCTCAGATTTATCCGTCATGTCCTGAATGGACCTCTTGCTGCCCGTGGCGGGCTCCGCCGGGGTCTTTATCGCCTTCGAGCTCTCACCCGAGGGGCCTGACAAGGCTGAGCAGAAAAAAACAACATGCCACAATGTGAATTATTTAAAACAACATTCTGGATTTTAGCAGGGGTTTATGCATCACTTGTATAAAGACATAAATTGTTTTCAGGACCCTTTTTATTCAATAAGAACAACATGTCCAGTATTCTGACTGTGCAGTTTCCTGTTGTTTTTGATTAAACACGGCCTATTAAATGTACTATTTCTTAATTTCTTAGCCAAATGCATGTTGTTGTTTTTAGGAAGTGTTTGTTATGTTTTATATTTACTGCAAACGTCATGCATTAGTACAACATGCCCTCTAGCGCCATCTACTGTCTCTCCAGCAGAAATTGATCCCACTGATTAGTTTGGCATAAGAGAAATAAAAGGTCAAGAGGTACCATTGATGCAACTGCAGGTCATATACAATATGCTAATTTGCTATAAAACATAAACTGAATTAAAAAGGAGTTAAATAGCTTTGCTTTGGGTCCACATCCTTGACAACAGATAAAAAAGAGATCAGAAGAAAAACAACTGCATTCATAAAGCCAAAAGGATCCTGATACTATACTACACTAGATATATACTAGTGTGCCTGACTTCAGAAAAGCACTGATGCATTTTATCAGCTCATTTTTCGATCAATGTAAAGTTAAACTATCAGCTAGCTATAGGTACCGATATATACACATGGAAATTCATTTAGCACAGAGGTGGAAACACGGAGTTAGCTTTCACTGCTATGCTGATGACACACGACTTCATATTTCCTCGAAGCCTCATGAAACACAGCAGTTCAACAGGATTACGGAATGCATAGTCGATATAAAAAACTGGAAGAGTAACAACTTTTTATTACTGAACTCGGACTAAACAGAAGTGTTACTTATTGGACCGAAAACCGCCATACGTAACAACCAAGAATACTGCTTAACTATTGACGGATGTTCCATAAAACCCTCGTCGTCAGCAAAGAATCTTGGTGTTTTATTCGATAGTAATCGGTCATTTGAAAGCCACGTCGCCAACACCTGTAAAACCGTGTTTTTCCATCTTAAGAACATATCTAAACTACGTCATATGCTGTAAATCTCAGATGCAACGCACTATTAGCTGGATGCCCTGTGGGCCTATTACAAAAACTCCAGCTAGTTCCAAACGCAGCGGCTCTAACACGAACTAAAAAGTATGAGCATATTGGCCCGGTTCTGTCAACATTGCACTGGTTACCTAATTAAGCAACGCATTCACTTTAAATCTTACTGATGACCTATAACGCCCTACATGGTTTAGTTCCTCAGCACCTGCGTGAGCTTCTCTTGTATTTCAGTCCTTCACGTTCACAACGTTCTCAGGGCTCCGGTCAGTTGGCAGGGTATGATACCATAAAACAATTAGCCTATAACTAGCCTATAAAATTTCTAATATTGTTGAAGACAACTGATCAGTAAGTAATGAAATAAGATCAAGTAATCAAAGTATGTGCAAAAGCACAGATAAAAGTAATAAAGCAAACAAACAGATAATCAATGCATTTCAGGTGTTTTAGGTTTATCTAATAATAGTAGTTATCAGGTACAGAAATTAAATCAAGTAAATCCTTTATAGTCTTCACTGTATTAAATATAATATTGATTTAACCTTACTAAAGTTATAATTTAATCAGTGAAGAGCAAGTGAGTGTTTTTGTCTTCGTTCTTTGTTGTTTGATGAACAAAACTGAAATGTTTATTATGCTGCTGCCCCTTTAAGAGATGCACGGATCTTATATAATGTAACACACGCATTTTGTTTCTACATGGGTTTTGTTCCCGAAAGACATAATTGATTACTTTCTACAAGGATACTTGGTAATATAGGCAGTTTGGCATCATTTTGTGTCGATATGTCCAATTAAGAGTAAGAAGACATGAAAGAGAACTCAATTCAGTATGTTGCACGTTGTCTGATGCGGCGTTCCAGCCGCGCGCGTGAGAACCGAATCCAGTCCTCTTTAGCATCTTCTTGGGAATATTTAAATAGGCAAGTCTTAAAAATGTACAAATGATCATTTTCCATGACAATACAGCACTGGCCCATGCTGACCCCGGGCCATCGGCCAGTCCTTTATATCGAGCTCTGGTTGGTAATATCTACAGTATCAAAATCAAGTGCAGGTGGTAGATCCTTCTCCTATCTAGCACCTAAACTTTGGAACAGTCTTCCCTGCACTGTCCGGGAGGCAGACACACTGTCAGTTTAAATCTAGACTAAAGACGCATCTTTTCAACCCTGCATACACTACACTTCCATAATATAAATCCTCTGAGGGTTTAGGCTGCATTAGTTAGATCAACCGGAACCAAGAACACTTCCCATAACAACTGATGTACTTGCTGTATCAAAGAGGGCTACCGCAGCGATCAAAATGCAGTCCATGCTCAGACTTGCTGGTAGAGCTGAGAGAGGGAAGCGGCGACCCGTCAAGTCCTCACTACAAAAATGTCAACTGCTATTAGATTATTAATGATAATATTAAACCTATTATCTACCTTTTTACTGTGTTTATTTTCTTTTTATTTAGCCTAGTTGTGCAAGCACTGACGAGCTTGTAGAGACCGCTGACATCAGCTTTAGAATTTAAAGTTTGTATTTATTCATGTAACTTTCAAATGTAACATTCTGCTTCATTTATTTACTTTTACATATAGGAATTTATAGTCCGTATAATATTTGACCTGTGTTTCTCTTTTTTAACTTGTGTGCTTCTCTGAGATAACCACGCTGTGTGTGTGTGTGTGTGTGTGTGTGTGTGTGTGTGTGTGTGTGTGTGTGCGTGTGTGTGTAATTGTTTATTGATATAGCTTATATGTTAAATGCTCTCTCATTAGTAAGTCGGTTTGGATAAAAGCGTCTGCTATATATAAAATTTTAATGTGAACTTATCCACAAGCATAAATGCATGATGGTAGAAAACTTCAAAAAAACATAACACAAATCCAATTCTCCAGCATCAATGAACATAAGACAAAAACACTAACAAATCTTTCTCTTTACTTGCAAATGCATGCATAACTCTTCGTTTAAAAAATGACATTCTAAAATGCAGTCGCATGCAAAGCAAGCTGAGAATTGCAGTGAACAAAATGTCAACAAAAATCACTCATGTAGTTCTGACACTAAATGATAAGATGAACATATTTTTTTACAATTCGAAGTGAAACATGCTAAAATTGAGTGCAGGCTTTATTTCACTGCATTGTTTTGAGTTGATTCATAAAGGTGTTTATTGTAAAGGATTGTGTTCATCCCTGCAGCGGTTGCATGGCAGCAAATAGAGGGAAATGAAATGTAAAGCAAACCACAATGGAACTTGAGGTACCTGCATCAGTGGGTTTTTCATTGGTGCTCTCTACATTCAGTGCAGGTTTAGACTCAAAAGAGCTTTTCTGGAGATCGGAGGTTCCTGACAAAGGAAAAGAAATACATTAACGAAACATTCAACGTGTGAAAAGTGAGTGGTTTAAACATTACAGAAAGAGATGAGACATTATGAAACTGAACAGGTCAGTCTGGTCTCTGAGAAACACTCACGATTTAGCATCCCATCAACGAACAAAACATCAACCGCACCAACATCACATCTTTAAAGAGCATATTCAATTAAACTGACCAATATTATAACTTTTATTGTCACACGGCTCTCTAGAATACTTGATCCTGGTTGGTTAGACTCGACATTTCAAGGTGTCCATAAAAAATCACTGAATGACTTATTTCATGCAGAATTTGTGATTAATAAAAGTAAATACATTTTTTTGTCAACTATGACATTATTAAGTCTGAGTGATTTTGTATTGTACTGTACCTTTCGCATCATCCGGCTTCAGGGCCTTTGCGCCTTTGCTTTTCTTTGATTTCTGAGGGCAGAAATGTTGTACATTTGTGAAAAATGTGAGCACTTACAAATCAAATCCCTTAAAAAAAAGGTTCAGATTGAGTCATGACATGATTTTACCAAATTTTATTTAGATAGAGGGGTTTTGTCTAACTCCTTTGTTTTTAATAAGGTTACAGTAGATGACATTTTTAAGATGTTAGAAGATCTTCAAGTGTCTAAGGCAATAGGATTAGATGACATTCCAGCAAGATTTCTAAGAGATGCTGTGGATATTATTGCCCCAGTAGTTACTATACCTTGTGAATCTTTCTCTAGAAAAAGGTATAGTCCCATCTGACATGAAGCTAAAATAATTGGTTCTTTTAGATCTCCAAAAAGCTTTTGACACTGTTAATCATACAATTCTATTAGAAAAACTAAGTTTCATGGGTTTTTCAAAAATGGTGATAGCCTGGTTGAGGTCATATTTAACTGAGAGAGTTCAAAGGGTTGAAATTGATAGGACGTTCTCTGAGGATACAATTATTACAAATGGAGTTCCTCAGGGAAGCGTTTTAGGTCCCCTTTTATTTCTTTTATATAAAAATGATATGCAGGCTGTTTGTAAGAGTAATTTATTTCTATATGCTGATGACTCTGCTCTACTGGTTACAGATAAGGATGTTGGTAAGATACAACTGTTGTTAGGTGAGGAGTTATGTAAGGTGAGAGACTGGCTCTCTGAAAATAAACGTCATTACATTTAGGAAAAACAGAATCAATATTATTTGGGTCTAAAAGAAATTTGAGTACATCATGTAATATGTCTGTTAGGGTAGGTGACTGTGTAATAGCAGATAGAACCTCTGTTAATTATCTGGGTTGTGTCCTTGATAATGATTTGAGTGGCACAAGTATGGCTTTAAAAACTTTGGGTAAGGTCAATGCCAGGATAGAATTTCTAGCCAGATATATTAGTTTTTTAGATAAACAAAGTGTTATAAAACTACTAGCAACATGTCTTGTGCAATGTCATTTTGAATATGCGTGTATTTCATGGATGTCTGATTTGTTACAAAGGTCTCAAAATAAATTGATAAGGATAGTTATTGGCCTTAGTAGTTTTACACATGTTGATATATGTCATTTTAAATATCTTAATTGGTCACCTATTGAGAGTCGATTAGTTCACCTTAAACTTAAAATGGTACATAGGATATTATTGAATAAAAGAGCTCCTACTTACTTTAGTTCCTATTTCTCTAGGGTTAATGAGATACATACTTATAATACTAGGCAGAGTCTGATGGATATTACATTATGTTGTTTTAAAAATATGTACGGTCGTAGGTCTTTTGAATATTCAGGTGCTAAAGAGTGGAATAAGTTGCCTGTGAACATCAAAAGTATTTTTAAATGCAGTTGATTTTAGCTCAAAAGTTAAAAGTTGGTTATTAGAATGATGTATATGTATGATGTTGGGTGAATTTGTATTATTGTATTTTACCAAGGTAACCTGTCACCATAGTTAGTAGTGAAGTTGTGCATTACATCAAGGACCACAATGGAAATAAGTTTTATTTAAACTTTTTGTGTTTATCCTTGACAAATGAGTGTATTTTACTACTTTGTCGAACACATCCATTCCAATCCAATCCAATTTCTTCACCTTGGCAGATTTGGCCTTTGACCTGCGCTCCTCCAGATCTTTCTGCAGCTTCTCCACATCCTCTTTAGATCCGTTCAGCACCACAAGGTCATCTTCTTTGAAAGGATCCCCACACTACAAAAAAAAAGAAAAACATCAAGAACAGTAATCTATGAGTTTTTACTTTGACTTCATGGTTGTTGTTGTTTTCAAAACTGAGTTCACTTGAAGAAGACAAAAGTTGTTTGTTTTTAAGTTCTTGAGATGTGAAGACTGTGACTATATGGCACGTTCACAACATTACGTGTAGCAATAATGTGAAGAAAACCACACACATGAACATTAAAGGAGGGGAAAAGCAGAAGTGTAGCAGGAGTTTATTTTGCTTGTAGGGTTTACCTTCCTTGATTCTTTTCTTTATTTGAATTTTATTTTAAAATTCAGCTTTATTTTTAAATGAGAGATCTATTGAATGTTTACTCATTTACATAGAAAAAGTTCAAGTAAGGGCGTGTTCACATTTGGCGTCTTTTTTCAGAAGAAAAAGTTGACAAGGGCACATTTTTAGTAAAAAAAAGCTGGCAGCGTTGTGGTTACAAATAGCAGTCGAGGGCGTCTTTGGTTGCTTTAACAGCTGCAACAGTAGCCGTCTATCTACCGGTACCTTTTCCATGGCTCTGAGAAACAGATTCAGGCTTTATAGGCAGTCTAAGTGGCGATTCACATTCACAGAACCACACGGAAAACGCGAGCTGCGCCGCTTTCTCTCATCAAATGACCCGAGGTGCGTGCACGGCACTCTGAAAAGTTGAATGTTGCGACCGCACTTGCGCGCCGAATTTGCGCGCACAAAAGACATGAAATGTGAATCGCCCCTAACGGAATTCTATTTGAATTATAAACAGAGAGCGTCTTTACAATAACCGATCACATATTAAAAACTACAATGCTAATTTACTCACTAGAAAGGCATTTAAAAGTTATTAAAAGTAAAAATTAAACTTTATTTTATTACAAAACCATGCTCCAACCGGCGTTTCGGCTGCCTTTTTATTTTTTATTTTTTGATCCTACTCGACCCATAACCTTCCTTGCATGTGTTTCTTGTTGTTATGGAACGACAGGCCTCGCTACTCGCTTGTCATTGGTAAGCTGTTAAAAAGCCACTTTTGACGCAAGACTTTTTTTCAGAAAAAAACAGAACTTGTTTTAAACCTGAAAAGACGCTGCGTTTAAAAAAGCACTCAGGTCATTTTTAAAAACACGGTTTACTTTATTGGATTATAATGTAAAACAGATGCTGGAAGCTTCAAAAAAGATGACAAATGTGAACATAGCCTCAACCTTGAACACTGTCAATTCTATAACAAAACAACATGTTATTGTAAACTGTTATTGTTTTGAAAATAAATCTGTTATTTCAATTTCAGCTTCAAAATTGTAACTTTTCACAATTGTATTAAATTGTGAGCACAGTCTTGTGTATGTCACGAGTTCGCCATAGCAAATAATTAAAAAGGCGGCAGTTTAATTAAGCAGATAATATTGTATGCGTATTTGGCGAGCTGTCCAGGGAGATGGCTCCGGGGTCGGGAGCGCTCCCCCTTGTCCGGGGCGAGGGCTCTGATCTCGGTGTTTGCCCGAGCCCAGAGCGCTTCCCCCCCCCCCGGGTACGGAAAAGCGTTTAATAGTGAGGAGTCGGGGTGGAGGAGGGATATTGCAAAACTGTAGAGTGAAGGAGGTAAGGTGATTAACTATGTATAGAGTTTGCTCTTGATTTGATAGGACGGGAGACGTAATGGCTAATGGCTTGCAGCTGCGTAATTGTTTGCACGTGCTCCTCCCGAACTTTGTTAATAAAACATCATTTAGGGAGCAGAATGTTATAAACTTGAATGTGGGCTCTTTGTACATGGGCCAATACGACACTGCATGGCAATCACCCAGAACATGCAACATCAGGGCTCTAGACTCATTTTTCCCACTGGTCGCACTGGTGCAACCCACTTTCTCAGTTGGTCGCACCAACTTACAATTTGGTCGCACCCTTTTTTATAGTAATCATAATGACCTTGCATAATGACTAGGGTTGGGCAAAAAAATAGATTAATCGTTTTTTAAAATGCGGTGGATTCAATATGGATTCTCTAAAGCTGTGAAGCAATTTTTTTTCTTTCATATTTCCGCAAGCACTGAACATTCATTAATGTAAATGTTATTGCTACTACTATCCACTAGATGTCACTTTTCTTTTTACAACTGGTGGATGTTACAACAAGGAGCATTTCGGTCATTCATTGCTTAATTAACATGGCGGATGCGGGTGTGTCGTCAAATTTAACATCACCTTCACATAAAAGGCAGCGGTTCATATGATTGCAGCCCCTCTTTACAGCTAATTTTGTGAAATTTTGTTTGTTATACTGTATCTAAAATGTAAAATAACCTGTTCGGTTTCAATATACCCAAGTGTGTTTAAAGTTTAATATACAGGTTTGTGGCTCTTCATTTCATTTTTTGATTCACCATTGTAATGTGATGTTTACTGAACTTTTTTTAGAAATATCTATAGGATTTGTATTAAATCTATAATCATTGACTTGAATCGAGAATCGAATTGAACCGAGAGCTTGTGAATCGGAATCGAATTTGAGCATCAGAATCGATACCCAGCCCAAATAATGACCTAAGTTAATGAATCGTTCTGTTAATTTGTCACTCTGTCTTTTAAAATAGTCGGCTATAGACCCCTTCATATTTGCGCTTTAACACTTGCGAGCCCAATGAATCCCAAATAAATGCAAAGAAACTTTGTATTTGTTATTTTATACACTTGTTATTATTTAGTTTTATATTCAAGTTATATATTGGCTATGAAATGATCTGACACAAATATAACCCTTCACAATCCTCCTTTATTGCCCTCTTTGCAAAAAGCTGTAATTTTTATCAAAGCTAAAAATTATTATATATGTACTTTACTACACATTGTCATAAGTAAACTTTAAATACTTTATCTTACTAACCACTCTTGTTAAATGGTGTTCTGAGGTGTTTTGAGAGACTGATTTGATGGTTCAGTCAGCGAGTCTGGTGAGTTCAGTGTTTGATATACGAGTTGTTTCACCAAAATGAATCGGTTCAAATGATCATTACGTCACGAATCGGACATTGACGCTGTTATGATCTGTTCTGTGGTCCCCTGCTATTTTGGACTTGTAGGTTACTTCCTCTTTGCGTACCATGTTTGTAGTATTTTGTAGTTTTTCGTGTTAATCAGTTTCCCCGGGTGTTTCTTGTTTCCTAGTTATCCCAGTGTATTTAAGCCCTAGTGTTTCCTTTGTTTGGGGTCGGTCTTTGTTTTTACGTTCCTGTGTTGCTCGAGGATTACCTTGGTTTGTTTTGTCTCTGTTTATTTAATTAAATTCTAAACTGCATTTGGATCTACTCTCTGCTTGGTTACTCATCGTTACAGACGCGCTGTTTGTTTTTCACAGCTGTTAGGACATCGCCAAAGATAAAAGTTAACACGGAAAACACTTCACTGGATAGAGCCCTTAACATCCTCCTAGCAACCCACAATCTACACCCTAACAACAACACAGCAAATGCTTTAAAGCAACACTGTGTAGTTTTTCGACCTTAAAATAATGTCTCCGAAATGATTTCAGTGGTAGAAGAAACTCTTAACCGGACAAATTCTACTGCTGCTGCTACCTGAGCAGCCTCACAGCAGCTACAACTACACACAAGTTCTGTGCTCGGGTCGGTACACACAGCCCCGCCCATCACCTGCCTGCGAAAGAGTTTCCAAACCACGTTTTTGCATTTGCCGGTTCCATCAGCTTAGTCAAGAAATGTACGTGTATTGCGCTGCCCACAGGGAAGCTTACACAACGACAGTATTTAAGACACTAGCAACAGACAATTGACCACATGGGGGAACCAGTGAGCAAAAGTTCCATAGTGTTGCTTTAAAAAAAGACATCCTGGGTAACAACCTAGCAACACCCTAGCAACCACTCAGAGACTCTCAAGCAACAGGTGTTTGTACACTTCACCTTTAAGCGGGTTAATCAGAGATCATTAATGTCCGGAAACATTAGCTGAGATTACCTATTAAATGCCTGAATGCCTGTAACCAAAGTGTGCAAACAAAAGGACAATGAGATGACTGAAAATCGCCAAAGTCAACTCAAAAAACAGGTCTGAGAACGTCCACGGAAAAACACGACACATGGACGAGTCTAAGAGCCAAACACACAAATGATGCTCAGAGACAAAGCCATTCAGTGAGCGCAGCTATTGTCCTCAACAGAGAGCGCTCCTGCAAACACACAAGAGTGTTAATCTGCCTCGCCCATCACACCCACACATGACCTGCATAGTCAGAAACGGTCTGATCTTATGTCAGGTTGGAAAATCCGATCTGGGATCTTTTTTTTGTTTAAATCTGGCAGCAGGTTTAATCTATAGAACTGATCTGTTCAACGTGAAATCAATATTTACTTTTAATACATCGCTGATCTTACTTCTTCAGTGGAACGCAAAAGATATTTTGAGAAATGTCTCAGTGGGTTTTGTGTTCATACAATGGAAGTCAATGGGGTTCGGTGTTGTTTGATTATCAACATTCTTCAAAATATCTTCTTTTGTGTTCTTAAGAAAACAAACTCAGCAGGTTTGACCAGACACGAGGGTGAACGGGTTAAATGTTTATTAGATTATTTATATAGTTTTCCCAGTAATAAGCCACTTTTGTCATCAAACAATAATTTACAATAATAAATCTAAACTGCTGTTGTACACCCGGTTAACATTCATTATGTGAATTTCTTTTTAAAATGTTAATGAGCAAAACACATCAAAGCAGTTCTTTGAAAAACAACAGGTTATGGAACTGGTTAGATGTATGAAATGTTTCATGACAGTAGGATTCTTGTGAGATAAGGGCGGCTCCAGCGTTAACAGCAAAAGAGGTGCAAACGAAGGCTTGGTTTCGACTGAAACGTGTGGACTCCTCCTCTCATGGGAAGAGTTACTGAGCAACCGGCCCCCACATCACAAGAGCAACAAGCACTGACACTAGTCAGAAGTCAACGCTAACGTTTCTGCTCACGGTCGTGAGCGTTAAACCGAGGTCATGCTGAAAGTGACATTCCACGGGTGTGTTTGTGAATGTTTAATCTCGTGCCCGCAAACCCGAGGGGACATCGATTGAACCGAAGGGTAGGTGAAGTTTCGAGTCATGGATTTATTCAGCTGCGACTGAATGCGCTTCAGTTCATGTGTGAAAACCAAAACAACCAATAGAGTGGGTTATTTTTCATTAATATTTATAAAAATGTGCTTTAAATCAAGGTCATTCATTTTAGGTTAAAGGCGTTGTGCATGTAATCACCTTTTCTGTCTTTGTTTCGTTTCGAAAGGTCTTTGTGGACAATGTGTTTTGAAATGTACGAATCTATAGTTTCAGATCAAATATAGTGACACCTTAAATTTACACATTTATTTTTTTGTTTGTCAAAGATGCATGTGCTGCAAACAAAAACAAATGATGTTTCAATGCCAATCCAAAGTATTATCATAAGTCAAATTAAATCATGCATATAACACAAGAGATTTTATTTTATTTTCTTGCCAAAGGTTAAACTACATGTCAAACGCAGCTCTTATGACTTGATTATTAATAGATATTAATAGAGAATCGGTACGTTGAAAAATTCACATCACACTGCATTTTACTAAAGGTGATTAAAAATGATCAAATATTAAATGCTATAGCTATAAATATTCTGTTTATTTGCAAAAATAGATAACGGACATTACTTGCAATGCAATTTTTTTACAATTTACTTTTTTGCAAATGAACTCTTCTGATAAAGCATGTTCATATTTTATTTAAAATCATGAGGTTGTTGGCAAGTCATGTATTGAATACCAACTACTGTGACCACTACTTAATTAGTAATTGATTTCATGCTCATTGTTTTCATTATGTTATAAAGTTATCTAGCTTTTACCTGTGATGGCAAAGCCTCATTCTCAGCAAACATTACTTCAGTCTACAAAGAAAAGATTTGGTCGTCTAATCCTCATAAAATCCTTATAATACGCTTCATTCAGTATTCAATTCAACACCCCAAAAAACATTTCTCAAGGATTTTGCACACTTATAAAACTTGCAAGTCAAAGAAATCAATCACAAATGTATCAGTCCAGCTTTTTTCAGTGTAAATAATGTTATTTCAACCCATGGTTGGGTAAAATATTACGGAGCCCTTTAGGGACATGGTGGTGGAAAAAATGAGAGGGAAGAGAGAAATATTTTTTAAAGCTTTTGCGTTCTCTCGCAAACATATTTGGGTTATCTCGCAAAACTTTTGTGTTCTCTCGCAAACATATTTGCGTTATCTCGCAAAACATTTTGCGAGTTCGGACAAACACTTCATGTTTAATGTCCCGCTGGCAGAATTTAAGACTAGCTCCGTACATAAACATTGGTCTATAGTCGCAGATTCCTGGACCAATAACTCGTGAACTAAATGTTCTTATAACACAAATGACACCTCATTCTAAGTAACATAAACAATGAACTTTAACTTAATTTCCCACAAATCGAGCCTTGTATTGATCTCAGGCGGGAGCCGGCTGAGACAAGACCGAAGGGATCGTCTGTAAAGTGCAAAACACGAATATCATTAGGCTACGAAAAATAGTCATTAACTTCAGTGCTACATACTGTAGTATAACTAAAACCAGTTTAAATTCAGCAGGAGAGCATTAATGTGTAAACTGAATTTGGTGAGACTACAGTGTGTAACATTTAAGTTATTAATGACTATTTTTGTAGTAATGCTTTTCGGATTTACAGCCACTTTGCAGACGGTCCCTTCGGACTTGTCCATGTCGCCTGCTCATATAGAGATCAATTTATATTC
The DNA here is from genome assembly GCF_024868665.1 of Triplophysa rosa. Taxonomy (NCBI): domain Eukaryota; kingdom Metazoa; phylum Chordata; class Actinopteri; order Cypriniformes; family Nemacheilidae; genus Triplophysa; species Triplophysa rosa. Next base: position 1,176,896 of record NC_079896.1, on the reverse strand, counting down.
TCGTTTCGAGGAAGACTAGGTTGTAGATCCTTGTCTAAGGAATTATGTGTTATTTGTCTTATAACAACGTTTAGCTCACAAGTTATTGGTCCGGGAATCTACTCTGAACCGCTCCATTGTTAATGTACAGAGCGGGACAACAGGACGTTTTAATGTTTTGCGAGATAACGCAAACGTTTTGTTAGAGAACGCAAAAGCTTTAAAAAATATTTTTCTCTTCCCTTTCATATTTTTTCCACCCCATGTCCCTAAAAGGGCTCCGTAAAATATAAACAAAACTGACAAAATAGTTTTAATTAAACAAAAAAATGTCCATAATTTACTCAAGCATGAGTTGGAACATCCCAGCATCCATTTAGATGTGCACTGCTATCTTAAAAATGAAAAACAAACTGCATCTACACAGGCAGATTCCTTTCCTGCAGCTCAGTGGTTAGAGCGTAGCGCTAACAACGCCAAGGTCATGGGTTCAATCCCAGGGATTGCACATACTTAGAAACAAATGTGTAGTATAACGCAATGAAAGTCGCTTTGGATAAAGCCTCTGCCAAATGTGTTAATGTAAATGTAAAATTATCACACAAAATGTTGGGTTATTTTGACCCAGCGTTCAAACCCAACCGCTGGGTTATAAATGAACCTATGCTGGGTTATAGGGGTGACCCCGAATAGTCGAAGATTCGATGCTTGGATGGGAGGAGCTTGATTCGACTACCAATCTCACAGTGGAATCTTGGCAGAGGTGTTATGCAATGGGGATCATGCCATTTTGGTTATATGGGCAGTGGCGTAGCAGACGTGCATGCACTGCGCCACCAAAAATATGATTTATGATGTAAAGAAATGGGAGATTTTTAGGGTTTGGTACCGAAACCCCCGGCGCATATGAGCACGAGGTCTGGCTATGACCCGGCGCAGGATCACATCTCTCTCTGCGTCTTCTGTGCTGTGAGAAGCAGCACGTGCCGCACGCACCCGCAGATGACTCGCACATGAATGTGTACACCGTTTCCAAACGTTTGTCACTTAATGAATGTTTGGGCATATCAATATGAATGAACACTTTGTCTGTAAATGCACGTAGTTCGTTATTTAGACTGAACTTTGCGCTGCATGACACAAAAATAATAATAAAGTAATATAACCAAAATCACCGCATGTAGCAAGCATGCCGCAGACTTTGGGAACTTGTCATTCTCTGCACTGAAAGCAAGCGTGCGCGTCAGGAGGACGCAGGAAAAAAGGTGAAAGGGACTTTTTGACTGTTTAAATGGTAAGATGCTTTATTGCATTCCTCCTTCACATGCGGTAAATAAAGTCACTTTATTGGTAGTTGATTGGTAATGATTGTGCTGTTTGTAAAACAATATTCATTATTATCGAGTAGTTTTGAAAATAGTTTTGAGGCGAGATCTGGTCTAGTATTGTATGGCACAGCATTGTTACATGATGTTTAAGGAAAATGTCCATTAATTTTACTATTTGTGGCTTGTGTTTTGAATATATGTTCCCCTGCATTTCAGACATTTTGCCTAAACACATTTATTTTGCACATTGTGACAACAATGTCACGATATCTAAAAGCTAAATAAATTTTATGCGCAATAATGATGTAATGAATTGCATGATATGCCCCTCCGTGCCAAGGGATGGCACCTGGTTAAATTTCTTTGGAGAAGAGCTGCAACAAAGCTTAATGTATTCAGCGATGTAAATGTTAATTTTGACAGCCAGTTTTGATTTAGTTTTAGTCATAGTCTTTTGACAAAAATGCTATTTAATTTTAGTCATCCCCATCATTTTAGTTTTAGTCGACGAAATTTGAAAAAAATTTTAGTTGACTAAATCTACATTACATTAAGTCTACTAAAATCGAAATGGTTTAAATCATTTACTTTTCTTCAACCATGCAAACATGTTATATACTTGCTTTGATCTTTAGCATGTCATTCAATCTTTTAATGTACAATACGATTTACTTCATCACTTCGCTAATCAGTACAGGATAGCGCTGGTTTCTTTTGGCTTAACTGTTACTTTATGTTGCATTTCACGTTATGCAGCAGCTTGCATTAGCGGATAAGTTAACATTGGCATATAAAATGTTCGTGCTTGCCTTTGTAATGAGTTTCAGGGTGACTCGACTGCAGTCTCGCTTCAAGTTTGCGGCGTTTTACCGGCGATTGTGAAGAAAAATATGCTTTGTAAACCGCGTGGAGACACAGAATACATATGTCTGTGGTTCATCTTTACCCAGAGCAGAGACTTCTCTCTACCGCTTATATGAGATAAGTATCACATGCGCGCAAGCTGATGTTCGCCAGGTCGGACAAGAATATTTTTGTCTTGTTTATATAAGTTGACGAAAATGTCAGTATATTTTTCTTACAGTTTTGTTATCAAGCATTAATTATATTTAGTTATCGTCTCATTTTCGTCAGTGAAAACATGTCGTTAACGAATTCGTCATATAGTTTTCGTCAACGAAATTAACACTAATGTAAACTATTCGCTGGGTTAATCACCCATTATCATATCTGCTCCACTTAAATGGTCTGGACAGGAGCTACTAAAGTAAGACTTGGCTACATTTTATTCGTTTATATAACTCTCTGATGATGATCACGCGTGTGACTTAAGTCTCTGGTATATGTCAAATGTAATGTTGTCTAATGCTCAGACCTTTTATCAACTGTCCTCTTTGACAAATATTACTTTCATTTTATGTCTGACCTTTCTGCAAAAATGTAAAGCAAAGACTTCGGTTGGTTCTTCACGTCATGTGGATATTATTGGTTTAATCAAGGGACATTTTTATCAAATGATACCTAACCAACGATTCATGCAGAAAACCCTCAAAGCGGACAGAACTACATGTGCGTTCCCTGTCGAAAGAGACAACAGCCTACATAAACCCCTGCGGCTTCATTAAACAACTTTCATTGCCAAGACAAAACTGATTTCCAAAGCTCCTCTGTGGACCTCCATCAGACCAGGATCTCTCTAGGGTGCTATTAAACTCAACTTTGAGTTGTGTCCGAGGGGAAAGACATTTTGTCACCTTATAGACATATGAAAACAAGTGTCATCACTTTCCAAATGGTTGAACTGGGGGCCACATTATTACGCATCATTAATATCGCATCGGCCACAGAGGGGATGCAAAGAAGCCCTTGAGCAATCCAGACACGCTTCCCCAGACTTCATGACGGGGTTATTCACATATATTCCCAAATCAGGCATCGGAGATGACAGAACTCGCATGTATTCACGCTAACGTTGATTCGATTTAATCTGAGAAAGGATAACTTTGTTAAATTTGTGTTTCAGGAGATCTCCAAGCTGCTCTTCCAATGTAGGACTATTATGGTCCAACTTGAGAGCGCCAAGTGCAGTTTTCTCCTCTGCCTTGGTATCAGCATCATCTTCTGTTCCGCCATCTACCTGAAAGCCAAAATATCCAACGCACCCCACGCTTCCGTCTCAACCTGTCAACTCCTGCCTGAAAACTGCCCCATTCTTCCGTCGCCGACGCCGGCCTTCAGATGGGAACGACAAGAATGTACCGTCAACTACATCATTCACACCAAAGCCAACTGCAGTCGACTGCGATGGGAACTTCATTTCATCACGGTGCCGTTAAGCAAAGAAGAGAAGGACTTCCCTTTAGCCTTCATCATCACCATACACAAAGAACTGGAAGCATTCGTTCGGCTTCTGAGGGCCGTCTACACGCCACAGAACGTCTACTGCATTCACGTGGACGCTAAAGCATCTGCAGACTACAAGACGAGCGTTTGGAATCTCGTCAGGTGCTTCCCAAACGTCTTTCTGGCCAGCGTCAGTGAAAGAGTGACGTACGCTGGCTTCTCCCGTCTGAAGGCGGACATCAACTGCATGAAGGACCTCATGAGATCTCGGGTCAAATGGAGGAGAGTGATCAATTTATGCGGACAGGATTTCCCCATTCAGACCAACCTGGAGTTGGTCCGGTACATGCGGGGATCTGAATGGAGAGGTAAGAACATGGCGCCGGGAGTCAAACAGCCATCGTACATACGCCACAGAACTCGGCTTCAATACGAAGAGGTCAAGGACTCTGTGGCACCGAGGGGCAAAGGTCAAACCAAGGGGCCACCTCCACACAACCTGACCATCTACTTCGGGACTGCCTATTATTCTTTGACAAGAGCGTTTGCGCAGTATGTACTCGACAGCGCGGTGGCCAAAGACCTGCTGAGCTGGTCTAGAGACACCTTCAGTCCAGATGAGCATTACTGGGTGACTTTAAACCACCTGGAGGGTAAGTTATCAAACATTATTCGACTGCAGCTCAGAATCGTGTGGTTTTCAATCGTAAATGTGTTTATTTAGATGCGCCAGGCAGTGATGTGAACGGTGGGTGGGAAGGAAACATTCGTGCTATCAAATGGAAGGATCAGGAGGGAACGTCACACTGGGGATGCAAAGGTAAACACTACTTTTTCCTTGATAAAAAACTATTTAAAATGCTGTATGTAGTTTCCACGATGCATGAAAACGCTGACGGCATCGCAGAATCCAGGCATACAAATGGAATTTGCTGTATAACACGCGGCGGCACGGAATCTGGCAAATGTATTGCTTCTTAACCAGAAAGTAGCGCTGAACAGCTAACAAAATACTAATTATTCAGATGCGGTTTACATAATCTGCTTGTTTTGCGTGTCTGTATTAAAAGTGGTTAGATTGCGCGTACTGCTGCACGCACGGTGCTTTCAACTGCATTGAAGCTACTGTCCAAACATTTGCGGCGACCCGTCAAAATAAAAGTCTGGTTAACTTGAATAAGTTATAACACTCACATTTTACCACACTTTCCCCCTTAAATTGTTTTATAGTTCCACCACTTAGTATATTATTTACTTTAGTAAATTGAAGGTAATGTGCTTTTAAAATGATAAAAATAGTACTGATTTAAAAAAATACTTTTTTCATTAAAAATTTAATTTAAGTAGACCTGAAAACAAAAATAAAAAGAGAATGTCCTTTATGGTTCAAAGTATCCACTATAGGTTTTTTAATATAGTTTATAAGCGAATACTCTAGTATTTTTTCATGTGGGCAAATATATTACTTACTATTGTACAGTATAAGACAGAAAACACGGAATCCAGAAAAATAAAAACAGACAAAAATGAATTTGGGAAAAAGTAAAACAGAATTCATAGGGTCCTACGTATGCTGGGTCAGATATGAAGGAAGCCAAGCGTCGGGTTTAAATGAGTCTATGCTTGTTGTTGCGTTTGTCACATGGTGCAATCTCTCACACTAGATAGCGCAATCTAACGACAGCATTCTCAAGAGGGACACGGTAACCTCGCGTCTACTGAAAATCCAGTGTTTGTTTCTGCAGGGCGATACGTCAGGGATATCTGCATCTTCGGGACTGGGGACCTGCCGTGGGTGGTGGAAAAATACAGCATGTTTGCTAATAAATTTGAGACTACGAGCTTCCCCGAAGCTTTGGACTGTCTGGAATTGTGGCACAGACACAAAGTTCTCCAGCAAGCATCGGTTCCCGTTCAGCCGTCGTGGCAGCTCATCACAGAGGTCCCTGAAAGCACTGCAAGTCAACCACAGAGCAGCACTTCATCAAATCACGGGATCATTCCTGTCTATGTGAAACTATAGCTCATGATGTGTTAGGGCTGTGAGGGACATGATGGATGAGTTAATGTTGAGTGTGTCTCAGGCATCCATCATGTCGCTTTATCAATGTACACTTTAGCAGACTTCATTTGGAAAAACTGCCTTTGGTTTTACTTGCTGTTGTTTTAGTGTGAACTTTACTTTATTGCTCTTATGATGATGATGATGATGATGATGATGATGAAAGTAATCCTTCCCAATAACACTTCTAGCACTTTTTACACTTGGCGACTGGAGATTAGAATGAACCAATTTTCGATGTTGTTGAAAGCTATGTTGAAAATGTGGATTGTGCATTAGAAATGGGAGAGTTTTGCTCCGGAATCAAAGCGTGCGGTTCTATCATCCGCCCTTCTTGGTTTTTTATGTTCATAATTTTTATCTATTTTTTGTAATATTTATTTATTGAATAAACTTGGAAAAAACATATTTCCTAATGTATATACACCCTCGCCTTAACCCACTGCAAATTGCTGGAGACGAATGAATCAACATGAATGCAAGTCTAACCACCACTGAATGCTATTGTAAAACGGCCCTTTAATGAATCACATCAAGCTGTCATTATTTCAACCTCGTATTATCAATATGTAAATCTTTACACAAAACACACATCTGTTCTGAAGAGGTCACATTTCACTTGATGTTGGATAATCTTCATAATGCTCACTTGTATTTACTCATTTTTGGTCTCAAATCAGTCACTTTGAGCCAAAAGATGAAAAAGATCAGTTCAACCTCCACATCACAACCACGGTCAGACATTTGAGTCAAACTCAAGAAGCGAAGACACGTCTGTGGCTGTATTTCACTTTCCCCGGAGCCACACAGAAGAACTTGAAGAAAATCTAGAGAACAGAATATCCGTGATCATTGTGTGGGCCGCTCTTATCACATGCATTTATCACAGTGTTGTAATCGAGTTGACCGATAATGGCATAGAAAGGTCCGGTCATGAGATCCGTGCCGCCGCCCCGGGGGTGAAACACAGACCTGACAGAAGTCCATTCTAAAACCAGAAATGTATTGTAATGCAATACATAACCACAGATTATGATTAACAGCACGGCGAATAGTTAAAAATTTGCTTTTGAAACAAATGTCCTGCAGGTGTTTGTACACCATATTCAAATGCTGATAAATGTTTGTCCAAGCGCAGTACAGAGTGGCACGTTCCATCTCGGCTTGTTTACGCCGGTGTGGATAGAAGACGACTCTGGGATGCACTTTCCCTATTTCCGCCCTATTGCTTGCATTAATTGAGACGAATGCCATGGAGAAATGTCTGCTCGCTGAGCCTGAAACCAATTAGAATGAAGCAGGACACGGCGAGGTTAATGATTCACTACTGAGAGCACACTACTGAGTCGGCACTCATTAGCCACGGTCCAACCACACACACACACACACACACAATGCAGAATGTACACACAGTAAGGGCAAAAACACGGATGTTAGATCGCTGCTGGCGTCTCGACTACTGCTCTACTGCTCTAATCTTTACTTGATAATGAGGCTTTGTTCAGCTTTATCAAAGTGCAATAATGAGCCTAGAGAAAAGAATGAATTATAAATGAACAAACACACCAGTGGCTTTAGTGAGTGTTACCGGCAGAGAAGATAAAACTAAAGGCCTGATATACTTCAGTCCACATCAAGGGCCGATCGGGCATGATGTCATTTAAAATCCAGAGATACTGAGAAGCAACAGAGAGAGATGATGCACAACACTGACGTATGTGTACTGAACATTACTAATGCCATACGTGAACGTCTTTGAAAATATAAAGGCTGTTTACAGAATAACGTAACCACAGATGTAACCCCGAACCTCCAGGCATTTTGGGGACACCATTGCTAAAACCGTGCGCTATAGATTGTTTTAACGGACTGCAGTTAACTTCCGGTTTGTGTTTGGCTAGTGTCTAATAATAGAACTATTGAGATTTTATTTGATTTGTGTTCATATTAATTTCTATAACTATTTTATTGTATAATAATTGTAATAAATAAGCGACTTGTTGAATGTTCATTTTATTAAATAAACAATTTGTTGAATGGGTGCTGTAGTTCGGTCGCATTTAAAGAAACCCTCTGGCACACTGACATCTAGTGGTTGAGCTCGGTATCTAAGTCTAAATTCAAAATATTGGAGAGATGAGTTCAGCCAAGTGAGAAATAATTTACAGGCACTTTATTGTTTGTGAATGTGTACCGGAAGTTAAGGGCAGTCTAGGAACGCGCGCATGCGCAATAACGTTTGTTTATGTTGTCACTTTGAAAGCGTCTATAAACATCAAAAACATATTTGCATTATTTGTGTAAAGTTTTGGGAGTAACATCAACATACAGAAATGTTAAAGAGTACACAAACTGAACATTACCACTGCATATTTGCTCACCTTGTGACAGATTTCAGTCTTAACCTCTTTGAGGGCTCGGTCTGAGAAAACACATCCACACGTCCGCAAGTAATAAAACCTGGTCAAAAAGTACAAGTAAAAAAGAAACACATTTATTACAGAAGCAAAGCGCCAGCCAACAAAACTTTTCAGAGGTTTCGCGTTTAAAAGCAGAAATGTGCAGCTTGTATTTTTGTTAAAGCAGTTATGTTAATTCTCTGTGTAAAGAGTTTAGTATCCTCAGATGGACACCAAACAAATGTGTAGCTTGGGTTTTATCATTTGCACAAACAGGGTTACTAAATAACAATCTTTGGTTTCATGGTTTTACTAAAATACTTAAACCCGGTTGCGTAGAATAGGTCTAAGACTATAATCCCAGACTAAAATGAGTTTATGAGCGGTCTTAACTGAAAATAACTTGCCCTGACATATCTTCAAATATGTCAGTGCTCTTGTTTTGTCTCAAGATGCACACCAAGTGCAACCATGCAAGTTCTGTCATCATGTATTCACCCTCTTGTCATTTCCAACCTGTATGAGTTTCTTACTTCCACAGAACACAAAAGAAGATATTTTGAAGAAAGTTGGTAACCGAACAGCGCTGGCCCCCTCTTTTGGTCACCATTCACTTTATTGTATTGACACAAAACCAATGCACGGGGGTCCAGTTAACAACATTCTTCAAACTAGTCCTTGTTTTGTGTTCTGCAGAGGAAAGTCATACAGGTATGAAATGACAAGAGGGCATGTAAATGATGAAAGAATCTTAATTTTGGGGTGATCTATAACTTCACAAGTCATAGTCCTGTTTTATAAGCCTTGTCTGTGAATCCGGGACTTATTAATTATATTCATCTCTATTTTAAAAGGCATTGCTGTGCACTGTTTCTACACTATCAATCTGATCCTTCTTTCAGCAGCATCCCAGAATGCACTTCATGATTGCTGAGATTGTACAAAGCTGTTTCTAGACAAAATAGGCCTCATTTATCAATCTAACGCAGATCCGTGCGCAGAAATCATCTAACGACAGGATTTACGTGTGATTCATCAAACATTCATATGCAGCCAATCTCATCGTACGAATGATCGTTACCTTGATAAATGCGGCAGCTGAAATCAATCGTAATTTACAAATCACGCCCCTATAAATTCAGGGTGTAGATGCCTCGCCCCTAGATTTTACGACACGGAGAAACATAACCCGGCCAAAAAGAGTTCTTTTAGCCTCGAAAAGCAGAATTAAAGGAAGTAAGAAAAAAAAAAGTAAAAAAATAGATCACTGCTGAGGTCAACGGAGTTGGCGTAGTGAACCGTACTCCAGCTGAGGTTTGTATTTTTTTATTGGATATTTATGTTTTGTAAATATCACCGTTGTATAATGTTTGTATAATGTATTTTAATTTAAACAAAATGAATCTGACTGCAGTCTGAAATGTCTTGAAGAACTTTGTTTGAGTTACAAAGTCGTAACATTAAAACGAATGTAGATATAAATGATCATTTTTGTGGCGCAATTATAGAATAATGTTATACGTAAATGTTATATCATACAATTTTCTTCATTTAGGTGAAGAAAAAAATGATCTCTGGCAGAGGAGACAGATGCATGTTTCTAAACAGGATAAAGGTTTAAAATCTAATGCTGCTGATCTTGCATTTCAGGCTGCTTAAGCTCAAGCACACGCAGGTTTATGTTTGCTTCATAAAAAAATCTCATGAAAGTCTTTTTACACCAAAGCACCCGTTAACCTTGTCATTTCAAACAATTAAATGATCATATAGTTAGGCTAGAAAAGAAAATACTTTATTAAGAAAATTAAAATAAGACATGGAATCAGAATCTAGTTTGACATTTATTATACTAAACGAGCTGAGACCTGTCGTGAGATTTGAGCGTAGTAACTGTCCATATTGATAAATGCCAAGTTTTGCGTGGAAACAAACGTACACCCAGTTTTCGGTCATACGCTAGTTTCATAAATGAAGCCCAATGTGTTTTCTTCTGATTGTGTCACAGCTGGCTTCTAACATTATTAAAGGCGGGGTGTCCGATTTCTCTTAGCCGTTGTTGATGTTCAAATCACCAAAACAAACACACCCCTACCTCCATCTTTCGCTTTCGTCAGCGCTCGGCTCGACTAATGACCGTCCTGTGCACCTTACTGCTGATTTGCTGCAAGGTTGTTTTGGTACTCGGCCCGACTCAGTTGTCTAAAGCGTAATTCGGTTACCCTGCCTTTAATATTTCCATAACAGTGCACAAATTGAGAAGACATATGTTTACCTGTGCTTTCCGTTCATCTCCAGACCCACGACAGGACAGATGAACATGGTGCAGTGCATGTCTTCATAACAATCCCCCTTAATGTTCCGTCTCTCTCCCTCCCACGCTGGATTATCAGTGAGATTCAGCTCCTTCACATCCTTCAAAACATGGCAAAACATTCATTACTGTTTTCCCTATTTTAATCATCAAAGTTAACTTTTGTGTAAATGTGTAATGTTGTAAAATCTATGAAATCATTTTCGGTTTACTACATTGTAAAAAGAACATAATTCGTTCATCAGTAGAGCAGATAGAGTTCTTACCTTGACGCCACGGATGTGAGTCACAACCTCAGTGTTTGGTCTCTCTGCAGATTTGTCCAGCAGATACTCGATGATCGCGTCTTTATTATACAGTCTGATGGAAAAAAGATATTTTTAATGCAGGTGCTTAAAACAAGAGCTCAGAAAAACACCAACTGTAAAAAGTCTGACAATTGATAGAAGTGTTAAATCATACTATTTTATTAAACAAAAATAAACAAACATTTTCTCATAATTTGAAGTCGATTATTTTAATGATGGATGTTTGTGCTTTTTTTTGCAGCTTCAACATTTTGGGATCTACACATGCATACTGTATAAAGTCAAAGCATTTATGATGTTTTTGTGCGTTCAGCTGAAGACAGGATGTCACATGCATCTAGGAGAACACCGGGATGTGTCAATTACGAGTTAATTTTCATTTTTGAAAACTTTATTTTAACAAGGTGAACAACAGTACATAAAACAGCATACCTGCCCAGCTCACAGGCAACAATGGGTCGTTTTAACCTCTCCTGACTCAAAGCACAATATTTCCATTTGGCAGCAAGTTCTGCATTTTTATCAACCTGTAAAACACAAAGTTTATTCATTCACATAAACTTCTGAGATGAATTCTGTCTCCTAGTAGGTGTCCTACACTAAATCTAGATCGTTTATTACATTTGACTAAAAATCTGTTGTATGTTCTGAGCAATGACTGTGTCAATGGGCAATACAGTTATACATTTGGTGATATATAGTATCATACTCATATACTTATTCACAACACCTTCAGAATACACGTGTTCTGTTTTGTGCTACTGATATTTTACAACAACGGTTACGTTGCCTGTTAAATGTTTTTGACATTTGCACATAACAGCAACTGAGCCAAAAACACGTTGAATCTATCTGGTCAGATAACAAACATTTTTAAATATTATTCATTGAAAACTATAAAACACAGTAGCACTTTTATCAAATATATTGCCGTCTGATCAAAGAAAATATAAGTTTATTCCAGTCCCCGGGCTAAATAAGACGCTACGAGCTAACTTCCGGTGCGATAAACGACGAAAACATACACACTCGTTTTACTACCTTTTCCACCTTTTTCGGTCCTTTAACCAGTTCGTGTCGTTTAGGAATGGTTCCTCCGTCACATCCCATGTTGAAATAATATGTAAAGGTTTCGAGCGTTGGTGAAAAAATCTGACTGAAGGTTTAGCTAAAGGAACGAATCAGTAAACAACAGATGAGCGTCAGTAAAGAGCGTCCGCTGTGAAAGTGAGTTTATCTGCCGCCACCTAAAGGACGCGTGAAGAATTACAACTCAATAACACCACAAGATGGCGCAACAGTCGTCGGTAAATCATAAAAACTCGCATGACGGTAAAAGAAAACGATTGGTAGTTGATAAACTAACAAACAATTTTAGAGATACATGTATACACATCTTTTTGTGCTATTGTTTTTTTTTTTTTGTATACATCCGTGGTATTGTAGAAATACTTCAGAGTACCATGATCTTCTCACACTATCAGGCCAGCCAATTTTACGTGGAAATTCATACTGCAATGATGAGCTTTGCCCCTTATCTAATTTGTGTCTTTTGGGAATGTGTGATGATGTTCTGAGGTCAGTAGCCTCCCATCAGACCCATCAGTGCTGCAGAGATACAGCGCGCTTTCGTGGTTTAATTCAGACGCCACTGACGATGAATACGAATCAAAATGTTTAGTGACAGGCCACTTAGTCTAATTCTGTAGGTGAGAGCTGATGTCTTAAGAGACGAGGTGAGTGCTGCTAAAGTCTATTTCCCCAGCCTTCAGGAACGGCTGATTGATTTAACATTGACGTGTAGGTCAAAGAGGCCATTAGTTTATAAAGGCGTACGTAAAGAAGGCCTGCAGTTATATCAGTTATTACACCGCATGATCTATAATCTCTCAAATGCAGTTCATTCCGTATTCATACTAAAATACTAGCAAAAAGAGTTATTAGAATGATGAAGACTTTCTCAAGCACACTTTATTATTTTTGACATTTTCACACACTTCGGTTCATCTCCATTATCTGTTTGCTCTACCAGTAATTCAGAAATTGCGTTATGCAATCTTATTAGATTACGCATGGCTCTCTCATGGCTAAATGTTTTGCAATATGGATTTTCATTAGATCAAGGAGTGCACTAAACCGTTTCAAATCCTTAAAGTGTCTTTCAACACAGTGGCGCAGGTCTTTGAATCCATAAGTGTTTTCTTTCTCTCTGATAAACACCATCTCACCGTCATCTCTGAAAAGCGTAAGCCATTTATATTCAACGTAATTGTTCAAATTAAATTGAGCGTAATTGTGAAATCACACGTGACTCTGCAAATGCACGTTCTTGGATTTTCTGTGATTCATCGGTGCGTGTTATTTCCGAGAAAAACATTTAAAAATAGCGTATCTTGACATAATGCACAGACACTTTTTTAAAGAAAGTTGTGTTTTTGTAAGCAGTTGGTGTAGTTATGATATGCACCAGCAGGGGTGAACGGCGACCCTCTTTTAATCCCTCCAGCCACCTGGATCCATTCTGCTAGGGAAGGCGAAATCCAATCAATTCCTGGTGCACAAAATCACATTTTTAGTTCTCATTGAATATCAGGTTCGCTCAGAAATCCGCCACATTATGGAAAGTAATGTGTTTCGTTTTGTCACCTTCATAAAAATCAAACAACACGCAGAATGAAGCTGTCCCACAGGTGCAGTTGAAACTTTTAGCTTCACCTGAGGTGCAGTCCGGTTCAGCTGGTCCAGGTCGATGAGGCGTGCTTTAATTGAACACATCGGGTTCACAGAGCGATGAATCAAATGAATTTAGCATGTCTAATTGGCCCGGCATCTCTGTGTTTGTACTGGCCGGATCTCATCTCAACCAGACAAGCCTTCTGCTACTTCAAGCCGGCCAAATTTTGGAAACCAGAGGAATGTTGACTTTTTCCACGGTAAAGCAGGAAGCACAGCATACCCAGGAAATTTTGGCCGGCAGACATGGTATGGACATCATACGGCGCATTCGGGGTTAAAATAATAATCCTAATAATGCGTTTGGGGACGGGAAAGCACATTTTGATTAGGTTTCAAAAAGCCGTCCATCAGAATATCCGATGTACATTGAGCTTCAGACGCTTTACGTGCTTAATTTCTTCTGAACGCACCTGGATAAAATAAGAACTGAGTGTTCATTATGGCATTTTCGGACTTGAAAAGGCTTCAGAAAAGCGATCATTACGCTCATTTTATCATCATTATCAGTGCTTTTCCAGTCTTCTGCGTCTCAGATATTCGTCCTGAGAAAAAGAATCAGAAATCTCACAAATGTCTCTGTTGGAGTTTATGAATGCCGGTGTACTCTGGGTAATGTAGTTTCCTGATGATTCAGGATCAACGAAACGACTACGACAACAAATAATATTACCGTACGGACGGATGATGCACGCTCTACAAGACCAGACAGCTAAAGCACTCTAGACTGTTTCCACCGTGCTGAAGAACCCGTAACTGGCAGAGCTGACGTTCCTAATAAAGGACGCCTGAAGCCTGGAATGATGAAAAGTGCATCTGTGCGCAACCCCCAAATCCAGCAAACCCGTCACCGGCTGCTCGGGCGTTTTCGTCTCTTGTTAGGTTGAAGTGAGAGACGACAGCTCCTGACAGTCTGTTGGCTGGGCACGGGATACCCACCGGGCTGGGGACATAGCTGTGGCTGGGGCGAGTGTGTGTGCGTGTTTGTGTGCTGCGGAGACGCTGGCGTGTGGAAGCCTGCGCCAGACCTCCTCTCGCTGTACCCCAATAATAACAAAACTCACGGCCCGCTCTGCATGCTTCTGCATATCAATGAGATGCAATGCTGAGCTTTTCCACACTCTCTGTCTGTCTGAGGGGGAAACGACTTGATATTGAGAAGCAGCGTGCGCCCACGAGTTTCCAGATGGATGTGAATGACATTTACACTGATGATCAGGAACGAGCATTTAAAGGGGTCATATGGCGTGAACACGTGTTCTTCTGTGTCTTTGGTGTGTTATAAGTCGCTCATGCATGTATTAGACACGTAAAATTGCAGAAATTAAAGTGACGGAACAAAAGAGTCATTCTATGTAAAAGCGAATGCTCACCCAGACCTGCCTGAAACACCTCGTGTAGCCACACCCCCACAAATCTACATCAGTTGGTGGTCTGATTTGACTGAGACCGCCCAAATGTAGACGCAAGTAAGGTGGGCGTACCTGTCAGTACAATTGAAGAGGAACCTGATGTTCCAGATATGGTCAGAGGCGTTACACGCTTGCAGTATTCCACCAATCACTACACACTGGTGAACTGGCCAATCACAGCACACCTCGCTTTTCAGAGCCATGAGCTTTGTTAAACATCTGCTCGTTTCAGAGAGACGGAGCAAAGAGGAGATACAAACATGCGCGGTGTGTGGAAAATACAGCGTTTATCAACCTTAAATCCTGAATACACATTACATCACATCTAAAACAAACCATAATATTCATTTTAGCCGTGTCATATCACCCCTTTAATTAATATTGGTGTATAATGCACAACTATATACACTAACAGATACAATGACTTTTGGAGTTTTACTTGCCCAAGCTTAAAACCAATCTCTCTCTCTCTCTCTCTCTCTCTCTCTCGCTCTCCTTTACTTTCAGACTAATCAGCTGTAAATTCTTCTTTATAAAGCTCATTGCACAATACTCTCTTAGAGCAGATGATAGAGCAGAGAGAAAGAGAAGGCTTTGACAAATGATCTAATGAAGGGTCAGGAGGATTATGAGCCAGGCGCCCATTGGGAAAAGGAAGTGTATGGGTAAATATTTTTAAAGGCTGTCAATAAATTTGCCAGGCTGAGAGTAGCTCACATGAGAAAGATTACCAGCAGCAGAAGCTCTAGAACTGAGAGAGAGTCAGTAATACATTCCAGTGAAGCCTTTTACACCTTCAATTTAAGGATTTTTCTGTGATATTTTATTTTAAAAATAATACATTGACATCATATACATCATAGGAAATGACATCATAGATATCAGACAGACATAAGCTGTGTCTCATTTTGAAGGCTGTGTCCTCCAGAAGTCGCATTTGTTCTGGCGCATACATATACATTCATGTTTTATTTCAGAACGGCAACATGTCTTAAGAGAAATAAATGTCAATTTAATAATGTTTTTGAACTGAAACGAGACAACCTCGATGACGTTTGCAGTCGACGAATGCACTGTCAAAAAACTTAATTTTAGATCATTTTTAGATTTTTCACTTAAAATATAAAAAGCGTAATTTCACAGTTTTTACAGATTTTTATGTACTTTTGAAATACGGACAAAAATTCGTAAAATTACAGAAAAGACCACAAATTTACAAGAATAACGTTGAAACCATGTAATTTAAATGGGAAAAGAGTCATTTTACAGTTTATTTCTGGCACCCCAGTTGCCAGGAAAATATTTTATTTTAAAACACGGTCAAAAACTGTAAATTTACAGAAAAAGAAAGCAAATTTACAAGAAAAACCATTTATTATACTGTATATATATATAAATCCTTATATCCTGTAATTTTACACGAAAGAACAATTCTTTTACGGTATATTTTTGTCAATTCAGCTGACAAAAAATTTCCGGGTTTTTTTACGCCATTATTTCATGCACGGACGCAGCCTTCGAATTGAGACGCCGCTACTGACTACAATAGGCAACAACAAAAAGAACTCAGTATGAACTCTTATCAGCTTCCTATTATTTGTGTTACACTTTGCACTTTATTTTTAAAGCATTGTTCTCTGACTTGCGATTTGAGCCAGAGAAACCGCTGAGACAATGATCAAATATAACCGAGAACTCAGTTAAGAAATGAGGAGAACATGCAATGAGAAAGCAAACTCTGCACGAAAAAAAAGAGAAAAATTCTCCGGACTATTTTCAGCACAAGCACAATGTAGGTTTTACAGCACCCGTGGTAAGTGTTTTACATTTCTCTCACAGGTTTCTCCTCGCCTCCCGCTTCCCCCCGCCTCTTCGGCTTTCTGTTTTGTTTCTCAAGAGCTTGGCCCTTTGAACCTATAAATGTCACGTCTCACTTTCCCACAGCACACATTCATCTGGGCCGGTTAGTCATCAGTCTGTTAAAGGTGATTTAAGCGCTTCACCTGTGCTGGCCAGAGGCCGCCTGTTTGACGAGGTGAGAAGAGACGGAGAAGAGTCGGGCCTGTACACGCTTGCCCCACGCTGGGCTTGATAGGAGAAGATAAGAGCCGCGTGATAAATAAGACCTGCTGGAGAGAGAGAGGGGCTGGATTTTCCCTGTTTTGATGTTTAAACAGAGATTTTCCTCAAACCATCAAATTTTTTAAATTCTGCTATGAATCCATACATTTACTGTACATTCAGTATGCGAGGCAATATGGAATTATGAATATAGAATTCAGCTTTGTCTTTACAGAAAAGCGTCAAAAATACAAACCAATTGAGTTGTGTAAGAATAATAAACACATGACTGTGCTGGGTGTTAACGTTGACATATCTCAGGGAATAAAAGCAACAAATAAGACTGAAAAACGATGGCAGCAAATTCGATTTGAAGACCTCCCTGGATTCGCCGTGGAACAAGAAAATATTACCTCTCAGGAAAATGACCTAAAATATGACATATAATAAAATAAATATAATGAGGTTAGAAGGACAATAAACACATGGCTGAATTGGGTGTGAACTACATTTTGGGGGAGAACAAAAATGTAGAAAAAACTTTAAGGGCGAGGTCACTCAAAAATGAAAATTCTGTCATCATTTATTCACATTCATGCAAACCTGTACAGTATATATGATTCTTCCTTTCTTCTGTGTAATTGAACGCCATTTTTTTTAAGTCAAGCACACACACACACACAACAGTCTTACACACACTTTAATGGGCCACATGTGTGACGTGGTCCGTGAATTATATTCCTGTATTTTTGTTCATGGAGACGGTCCTCACCTGTATTACACAAAGAGACAAACATCACACCTGTGGAGCACATTATAACATATCTTCAGCTGGTGTGAAAAGTTTGTTTGTGTTCTATGACCTTTGACCTCTGATCTACAGGTTGTGGATTTTGACCCCAGGGTGAACATATTTTATTTGAAATGTGACTAAAAGACTTTTAAAGCTCCCATGTGTCAAAGTGTTAAAAGTGATTCATTTTCTGTGTTTATATTCACTGCAGTTTCATAAAATAGACTGGATGTGACATGATATGAACAATTTTCTTATCGATATCATTGATGAAGGAATCAGTCTCATGAAGGGTTCATTCTGACCTGGGGCTGAACAGAGACTCTGAATCAACAGTAGCCGTGAGGAAATGCATCAAACTCTCTCACTGACATGCCAAAACTACTGGAACTCATGCAGAACGTCCCTCTGACAGCTCCAGGGATGAATGAAGGTGAGTTCAGCCGTGTTTCTCTTCTCCTAATGTGCTAAAAAGCTTTTAGACCCTCACCTCACCATCTGTAGCTTCACATTCATCTGTTTTTATTCTTTTATTGTATTCCTGTTGTTTTTGCATTTTGGTTTAGCCATTCAAAAATCATAAATATAGTATTTTTAACATCTGCTGAGAGATAATAAATGTATCAATTAAAATAATACATTTAATTTCTTCTGAGAGTCAGAAGTGTGTGTGTCGTTAGAGTTTGAGAAGAGATGTCGACAATGTGTCAAACTGAGCTCAGATTTGTCAAGTCTGCAATCAAAAGTCAATATTACTGAAGATCTCAATATCAACTCAAACATTTCTCATCAAATCCAGATGATTTGACTTCTACAATCTACATTCATTTACACCTCCAGACTCTTCATGTGTTTCCACAATGACACTCTCATTTGTGTTTTTATTTCTCTTTATAACATTTTAACACAAATGGGAGTGTAATTGACAAAGCAAAAAATAATAATAAAATAAACTTGAATTTAGTTTAGTTTGACCTTTTTGTCAAGCACCTAATCCAAGTTTATTTTTCTCACCCCATTGGCAGATTTGTTTGACTTCTTTTTAACCATAAACTTACTTAATTCATATATTTTCTTAAATAAAACAAGACTAAATATCACTTGTCTTGTCAAGAAAGTGCATCTTGATTTAAAAATGTTCGGATATTTAGGAGAAAACAAGACAAAAAACGCTTAGTAAGAATGTCATTCAATCATGAATCAGATGCTGAGGCGTCTATGATCAGACTTTTCTAAGACATCAGACTTATCGAGGTTTTTTACAGATGTTCCTCTGGTTCTCTTCCTCGTGGTCGGCACACGTTCTCCGTTTACTCGAGCACACAGAAACCATAAACTTCAGTCAAACACAAGGAACACAAACCACACACAGCACAACAACACAACACAGCCCAACACCTCAGTGAATCAAACATCTGTCTCAGGACATTACCATCAGCTTTCTCGGCCGGAGGAAAGCCAGCGTCTGGAGTTTCACAGCACTTTTCTAAAATCCCCAATCCAGCCGAATGCTGCTTCAACAGAACGATGTCATTGTGCAACAACCAAGAGGTTTGAGGAACAAGAGGGCGTGCAAAATGATTGTTTGTTAAAGATTTGATGGCCTGTTCATTTTGGTGAGGATCCTGCCATCTCTCTCTCCCTCTCTCTTTCCAAGCAATCTTTGCAGTTTATTTGCTTTGGCAGTCTTCTCAGGTTTGTGGTTTGAGCATATTGAAGCTCTCAGGGCATCAGCGTGGTGCCAACTCACCAAGAAAGCTGAGATGAAGAACATCAGTCAGTCAGAGATTCCCTCGATGCATTCCATCTTAAAATTTACCTTCCACACAAACCCTCAAGCTTCAGCGTCATTTTCACAAAAACATTTTTTTATTGAAATAAAATGTGTTTTTAAGAGCTGTGGACAGCCTAAATCTATCACAAGGTCAATTAAACGACAAGCAAATATAGTTTCTGGTTTCTATTTATTTATTTAGCAATAAAATTCTATTTTTATTAAACTGTAAATATTTGCTGGGAAAAACTATCATGTATTTATCAATTAAATGTTATTTCATGCATTAAATGATTTAAATGGTAAATCATAATAATAAATATAAAGCAACCTTCCCACCCCCTAGCAACCCCCTTAGCAACCACCTATAGCATGAAAAATCACCTCACAAAAAAGTTAATATCACAAAAGCAATCATACCGTCTTAACAATTAAATGTCTTGTTTTTTTAAGGAGCATTTCGGTCATTTGTTTTATTTCCTCATTACCTTTTAAAAGTCTCTTAAATCTATTTAAAAGAACAGAAATCTTCTATGGATGTAAACGATTATTTATGTAAGTTTACAGCCCAACTCAAAACCTTTAGCTGTAAGACCATAGATTTGACAAAAGATGACTTACATTTGTTGTTGTGTGCATTGATAAATCATTCACAGTAACATCAGGACCAGTAAAAAACACAAATTGTTTTTCTCTCATGAAAACTATAAACTAGAGTACATTTATAATACAAAGATCTTTTGTCATTGGAGGGTTTCAACTCCGCTCCTCCTTACACATCACCTCCTGTAAGCTCCTTCATTCTGTCCTCTGGCATTCACCGTCTCCACCTCACGTTCTCCCATTAATGACTCCATTAGCTATTCAAAAACAAACAACGCCAGCTTCCCCTGGTATTCCAGTCAAAACAAGCCCAGCCCAGCTCGGTCCAAATCAAGTCCAGATGTCCCTTAACTGCTTTTTAGTCTTCTCCTCCCCTCTTCCATACCCCTCTTTCCTGTCTGGAATTCCACATTCCGAGCGGACGGCGATCTGAGGTTTGCTCAGCCGGGAGGCGTCTACTATTGAGAATTACTGTATGTACAGTATCTTTAAGACCTGTTATGTATTGAAGGTGTGAAATGAGACTTCACATATATAACACACTCAAACACAAGACATACCCACTCCAACACAACGCAGGCTGCCCGCGGGCGCATTGAACATTTACAGTTTTCATGCACGGGTGCCATGCGTCTCTTTGAAGCCCAAAGCGTCTCAATGAGGGCTGACAGTGTGCATAAGCTCCTGCCAAAGACAAGGCAAATCGTCCCATTAGCCCACCCAAAGCCATCCAAGAGCCCGCCTGTCGACACACACCATTCACACATTTCTCTCCGCCAGCAGCGAAGACTAATTTACTTTTCTACTTGAGTGCGATAGGAAAACAACAGACCTGCCGTGGCCAAACAAAAGAGCCACTCCAGAGGTGATCGCAGAAACTTCTCTGCTCTCAGTTAAAGCCCCCGAGTAAACACACACACGCACACACACGCACGCACACGCACTCTCTGTGTGTGTGTGTGTGTGTGTGTGTGTGTGCGCGTGTGCATGTGTGTGTGTGTGTGTGTGATGGAGTGTAAACAGCTCTCTGTGTTGTTTCTAGAGCTCATGAGAAACTCACTGCTGTCACACAGACACAAAGAGAGTGAATCCGTGCGTTTGAAGTCTGAGACGGGTCGATGAAGTTCTACTCGTTCCCCCGTCACTGACATCACCAATCATCTGTTTAGATTTACATAATGTTCAATGCCTGCTAAAGATATCAAAACCATCTTAAAGGAGAATGTCATTATTGCTCAGGGGTTGCTCATTCATAGCTCAGGAGATTTTATGAAGTTCTCACTTTACCTACCAACTTAGTCTGATGTTTCTTCTTAAAATGAAACAGAAATAAAATGAGAATCAAATGAGAGTGTAATTGTGTGAACACATGAAGAGTACGGAGGCGTAAAATGAATGTAGATTGTAGAGTCGATTTGATTCAATAATCTTCAACAATATTGATTTTTGACAGATTGTTGACATCTCTTCTCAAACTCTAATGACATTTCCGACTCGTTTTCTCAAGAAAAATATCGGAGATGCAGAAGTTTTCATTTGCTTTCCATTTAATCTCATCGATGTCTAAGACATGATTGAGATATTAAAGAGATCTCATCTTTGATTTTTCTCTTGGACTGGTACTCTAATGGTACAATGTTGCAAATACCATAGTAGCTCTGTGGTACAGTTTGGTAAAGATTATCTCAATTTTGATTGTATTACCATTTTATACAATCACCGTCGATCATGCTGTATTGAAAAAATACTTAAATGTCATCAGGATTATAAAATGGTTCCCAACAAATGCAACGTTCAGCCACCTCAGGCTTAATAAAGAATGCACTGGAATACATGTCTGAGCATTTATAAAAACTACACAGATGAATGAAATACCTTTATCTGTAACAGGTTTCATTCCCGCACACCAGCGTCACATAAAGACCAAGGATGTTTTGGGGGGGGTGTTAGGGGGAATCCTGTGGGAAGGAAAAGCTCTCATTGCTTTGGATCTGCTTGTGTAAACAGTCGGGTTAATGAAGCTCACCGGTCCTAATCCCTCCTCCCCCTTCCCTGACCCCCCCACCCCTGGCTCAACTTAATCCCACCACACAACCCCGAGCTGTCAATCAAACGGGCCTGGGGCACGAGTGTGTGTGTGGATCAAGGTGAATTTCAGAGTCTGAGTTCTACTCAGAACCAGATGAGGCCACAGAGGTGCACAAGTTTAATCAGATCCATATGAGCCGCGCGTCCATGCGACCCCAGCACTTCTGCTGGCCTAGAAACACTTACATCATGACCCGCCGCTGTGGGCTTTCAAATCACACCATTTATGAGCCTTAATATGGGCATATATGAGGACAGCACACGCCACACATGGAGAGATTCATGGGATTCAATTATCACACGATTTGATCATGAAAGTCTGTTGTGTACGACCATAAAAGTTGCATTACGTTTCTTACCACGAGTCGGCAGTTTTGTTTCTTCTGGCTTTAGTTTTTCATGCCATACAGTAGACTCATGAATAAAATATTTTTTTGAGGTCTAGAATGACTCGCACAAAGTAAATGTTCTAAGTAGGGCAATAGAATAGAATAGAATAGAAACACAAACAGATATAGATGAGATATACAGAATATATATACAAATTTATATACAAAATATTATAATTATATATATTATAAAATGTTAATAAAATTTAATTGTAAAATATATAAATATTAATAGATAATAATACATTCTAAAGATAATAATAGATTTATTAATAATATTATTATAAAATGTATTAATAAATATAATACATAATAATAATAAAAAAGACTTAATTTTGTAGCACAAATCCTGTAGTTTATAATGGTCATGAATACTATACTGCCATTAGGTTACGCTGATTTTAATAATTTTAAAAATCATTATGTTTGAGTATTTTCTATACTGTAATACAAAAACTAATTTCAGCTTTCTTGTTAATGTGAATCGCCATTAGAAAGGAGGAGAAAAGTATTATGTCCAATTTTCATTTGTATGAAAATATGTCATATATTTTATTTTTTCATCGTATTTCCAGAACCTTTGAGGAAACGGCTAGCACGTGTTGTTGTGCGATTCACCGTTGAGGTGTTAAACATTCATTTGTGTCCACAGATGGGAAGAATTGAAGGAATTTTTCTGTGTGTAAGCTCGAGCAAAGCTGTTGTTATATAAATATACATTATGTACCCGGTGCTTCCCATTACCTCAGGGGCGTAAGAAGGGTGTTAACCAACAACACCGTCTCTTCCTAAGGAAATGTTTACAAATCTGTTCGCTACTTAGAACTTTAAAACAATCTTTGAGAGATGACAAAGCTGTGAATACAAATCCTAAGTGTCATTATTTTCACCCCCGGAGGATCAACGTGTCTCATAATGAGAAGAGAATGAGACGTATCCACACCAGCATCACTTTCATCCCGACCGCCCGAATGCCCACTGGATTTACATCTGCCTCAAACCATACATGTTCTATGACCTGAGAAAACACTGAAGTCTAACAAAACACTCTACAGTCTTAAGAAATAAAGACAGACAGAGAGAAAGAGAGAGTATCAGCCGTGGTTTGGCGCCGTATGTGATGGAGTGAGAGAGGTTTTCCGTGCCATGCGGGGAAATCCTGTGCCCAGAGCGTTGAGTCGCTGACTTTAAGGGCAAGACGCCAGAATAAACATGGCAGTTTTATCCTGAGCTGAGCATTTGGCAGAGGTCTGGTACGAGCGTATCCCATCATCCTCTCTGTCGGGTGTTGACATGGGCCCAGATTCACAAGACTGAAGCTTCTAACATTCACGAAAGACCCTGCTGGTTATTATTTCTATTAGTGAACATAAGATTTTCTCCCCAGACGCCAGTGCTCACTCTTCACAGATGCTTCTGTTCACAGACGCTGTGTTTACTTATCATAAATGTGTTTCATAAAGCACTTCAACACATCAAACTCTCTTCACTAATTTGTTTGGTTTTTACGTTTGGGTAAATGATGCACCTAAGAACATGAACATTGTTAAGACCTGATTAATTTACCGTAGAAGCCAAATGTGCATCTGAAAGCATATATCTCAGATAAATGTATATTGTTTGAATGATTTTTAATAGAGAACTAGATAAAATTACTTAAAGGGGAAATGGTTTCTAACTCTTGGAGTTGTAATGTGACAGGTATGACTGTTGACAGACAGACAGCATTTAATTGCTGACAGAATAAATCAGATCTGACATGAATCAAAATGAGTTTCCAGACACAGTGAGACGTAATACCTCTCATGTTGAGCGACAGAGATCAGTGAGATCAGGGATTTGTCTCCAGTGTCTCACTGTCACAACACATTATGTGTGCAGAAGAGAGAGAGACTGGACTAGACTAGACTAGACTAGACTAGACTAGACTAGAATAGAATAGAATAGAACGGAGCGGAGCGGACGGGATAAACGTAGAGTATTGTAGAGTAGAGTAGAGTAGAGTAGAGTAGACTAGAGTAGACTAGACTAGACTGGACTAGACTAGACTAGAGTAGAGTAGAGTAATAGAGTAGAGTAGAGTAGAGTAATAGAGTAGAGTAGAGTAGAGTAGAGTAGAGTAGAGTAGAGTAGAGTAGAGTAGACTGGAGTAGAGTAGAGTGATAGAGTGGAGTAGAGTAGAGTAATAGAGTAGAGTAGAGTAGAGTAGAGTAGAGTAGAGTAGAGTGATAGAGTGGAGTAGAGTAGAGTAGAGTAGAGTAGACTGGAGTAGAGTAGAGTGATAGAGTGGAGTAGAGTAGAGTAANGAGTAGAGTAGAGTGATAGAGTGGAGTAGAGTAGAGTAATAGAGTAGAGTAGAGTAGAGTAGAGTAGAGTAGAGTAGAGTGATAGAGTGGAGTAGAGTAGAGTAGAGTAGAGTAGACTGGAGTAGAGTAGAGTGATAGAGTGGAGTAGAGTAGAGTAATAGAGTAGAGTAGAGTAATAGAGCAGAGTAGAGTAGAGTAGAGTAGAGTAGAGTAGAGTAGA